>NW_011967189.1:555813-567210 GCF_000949405.1 Vollenhovia emeryi
TGTTCGACTTCTAAATTGGACACTTTCGCACACGGATGTAGCCTTTAGTTTTAATTGTGCAAAAACTGATTCATGTCAGGCGTGAAGTAATCCCTTTTCATCTCTAACGGCTGCACACGTACACACACGCAATTTATGCTTTACTTAACGTAAAAAATATAATCGTGCTGCATAATCGCGTCCTTTATTACCCGCATTAATTGTTAATAAAAGTCGGGAGAGGAGGCACTCTTGTTATACCGCGGCACATAATGTGAGTAATATAGTTTGCAACTCGTAACGATAATGGGGCGTTAAGACTCCATTATCACGCAACGTAAAACCCCATTAACTTAGGTCTATGCTTTCTGCCATATACGAAGCGTGACGCGAGAAATATCGTTTGCATACGCGAAACGGAGATGATTTTCTTATGTTCGGTAGTCCGAGGACATATGAAAAGAACGACATTCGCACCCCCTATCTCCTCTGTTATTCCTCACAGAGCTTATTATTAGGCCCGTATTTTTTTCATTTTCTGGTTAACTGTTAACCAGAGGTCGACTCTCTATCTTTTTCTATATTATTATCTAAGAAGAGTAGTCGACCAATCTCTGGTTAACATTTAACTAGAAAACGAAAAACCGGGCCTTAAAGAATTATTGAACATTACCTGCAATCTACAAACAAATGACTAACAAGATTTACTCTATTTCAACTTCGAGAACTCCTAAATTTTATAAATAATAGTCAAACTCCATGAATTTCTCTCTCGGAAAATTTCTAAATTAATTTCAAGTATTATTTAGATTATATTCACATATTTCCTAATTCATCATCATATTATTTTATTCCATGAATGTAAAAGAAATATTATAAATGTGCCACAGATTTAAAGCCCCCTGTTGAATGTTTTACATATTCGGTACATTTCAATATTTCATAAAATTTCTCTCGTATATTTTTCATGTGGTAACTTTAGGCCTTACGTACATTTCTCCAGTACTGTTAAATTTCGATTCGAGTCAGTAGTTAAAAATAAAACCGTATCAATCGTAAACTGATTCCGCCGACTGAAATTGCAAATTTTCGCAAATTAATGAGCATCGAAACACCCATTCTCTTTGCAGAAGTTGTTGAGTAAGGAAGGGGTGCAACAAAAGAAGAAGATAGTGCCATGCTGCTCGCCGACGCAGCTCGCGCCACTCCAGCTATTATACGTCGATACGAACAACACGATCACGCAGAAAACACTGCCGAACATGGTGGTGGAGGCTTGCGGTTGCATGTGACACCGCTGTCCCGAAGGCAGAGGGTGAGTAGAATCACTACCGGTCGGTGACGACGAGAAGACGAGGACCAACATCTCACGCCACCCTGTCCGAGGCTGTCGCTCGCGCTTAATCGTCGTGAAGCCGAAACTTGGACGCGCGTAAAATCCGTTCGTCTCGAATTTGAACGCGACGGAATCGCGCGAAAAAAACGCACGAACAGGTAATTAAAGATACGGGCACGCTATTGTCGCGACACGCAAGCTCGTTCTTTCGTCACGTTGCATTATAAACGTCGTTAATAAAATTACCATCTCTCCAATGCTTTGGAGTAAAAGTAGAACTATGGCATATAAAAAATTCACTCCATTGGAACAAATATTTATTGGAACAAATATTTATTGGAACAAATATTGGAGCAAATATTTCCTCCAATAGAGCGGATATTTTACTCCATGATTCTATTTTCACTCCAAACACTTGATTTTTTGTTAGGATAAAAAAACTGTCTTTTTTTATTAGAAATGCGTAGCCGATCAACTTGCAACTATTCCGTAAAAGCTGCAAGTTGATCGGCTACACATTTCTCGAAATTAGAACACGGACTAAATTCTAGCATCGTGGACACAGGCCCTAAGCAATTTATGCTTTTTTATTTTATTTCATTCGTCAGCTGCGTGTCTGTATATTTCATCGTAAGGTATATTATGTGAATCATAATTTCTCCATCTTATCGTGCGACGTGACGTGCGATTTCCGCGAATTGTGCCGATAGAAAGGCGCAATATCACGTGGCATCGTCCGCTTTAATAAAACGCTTTCTTCGTCTCGAACGATTCAAATTGCAAAAACTGTGTTGCACATTTCTGTCTTTTTTATGAAAAACGAATGCGGCCGATGTACCATGTGTTTTCGTTCGGTAATGCATTACGACAAGATGTGAGCTTGCGTGATGTAACATTGGTGTGTTCCCGAGACCTCGAATCCCATCCTTAAGTTGATTGCTCGAACCACAAGATCGACTCGAGCTAACGCTTGCGGCGCCAGGGGAAATTAAGGCGTAAATTAAGGCGAGCCGAAGCGTGGAGAGAGCTCGTTACGTATTTTAGCGTAAATACCGACATCCCCGCGTGTCCGCCGTGTACCTACAAGCCAATAGCGAGAGACCTTTCTGGCAATTTCGACAATGAACTTTACTGCGCGCACCCACCGCTGCCGCTACGCAAGGCCGTTCCTACCGCGAAGATTCTCTAAGTCCCGAATTACGAAACCCAGATTGAAGATCTTGACTGATTACTTTTCAGCGATGTGATCGTAATACTTCCGTAGTGAAAGTTGTATTGGTACCCTAGTAGCACAGTGCATTGAACAAACATTGGTTAAACATTGGCCCAATATTTGGTTGTGTTGGGTCAACGTTTAGCCAATGGCACTGTGCTACTAGGGTATTTATATCTCCTAATCTAATTTTTTTGACGAAAGCACGTGGAAAAAAAAGAGAAGCGATTCTTTTGCGGGAAAGTCTTCTCAAATTCGGCCTCTCGCTGTAAGCGATGCAACACTTGACTTCCAATTTCAAATTATCGAATTATCACATTTCGAGAAATCCATAATGATATTACACGACGAAGACAATAATTTCATAAATGGATTAAATCAATCGAGTCAATTGCATTTAATCTGCTCGGTCATTTGACATGAAACGTCCGTAAGAGATACGCCATGTTACAATTTGCCATTGAACTTTGCACAACCATTGCAAGACTGCATCTCGGAAAAATGAGCCGTGTAATAAAATTACTTGATAAATACTTGTCAAAGATTTACATGGCGAATTTAGATAGAGCCGGCAATACGACAAACAACTCGCTAGAAGCCGTACAGTATTTTCTCACTATCTAACGCACAATCCGAAACTGTTATATCGACCCTCGGCTTGTATTTAATTTAAGAAGCGTGATAAGCATGTTCATAAATTTTATTTATTGCTAAAGTAGGATTAGACGTCGTCACCTTCTCGTTGACGGTCAGCTCGCATGACTAAAGCAAGCGACGTAATGCAATAACGATTACTCTAGAAGTAAATACGTGCGATTATGGCGTAGTATATTATTATTATATAAGCGGCACGCTAAGCGCCGACTGTAGTTGACACGTCAAGATAAACGGCGAGGTGGCTTGACTTTGTCGAAAACTCTCGGAGCGATAAAACGCGGCCCGATATTATCGATGTATTTTCTTCCTTGCGGAAATCTCGCGGGCTCGAGTGCGAGACAAGCGAGAGATCGATCGGGTCTCGCCGCGCTCGCGGGCGCCGTTCAAATCTGTCTTTATTAAACGCGAAACCGACGAGATGGACTCTTTCCGTATTGCAATTCTCGCGAATCTCTAATCCCGCCTCCGTCAATCCCAAAATAATATGGCTGTTACAAAATTTTTATCACTTCTAGAAAGTTCCGCAACAAAGTTCTTCATGCATTTATTCAGTGAGATAATTAATCGAGTCTGCGATGTTCAGTCAAGTTTATTCACCCATTAATATTAACGACACAGAGCTCGTTAACATATACGTTATTATTTTTACCGTAGATACATTATATCAACTGAGGTCTATTGGGTCTATTGATTTAGTGGTTTAATTATTCGAGGTTTCGCAACTTCGAATTCTCGAAGAAGAATCCGAAGAAACAAAGAAACTTCGAATATCAAACTTTCGAAGTTTTCACATTTTTCGAAGATTCGAAGTTTCGAATATTCGAAGTCAAATAATTCGAAGTCAACAATGCATTGACATATAAGTTTTCAAAAACCGTACCAAAATTTATTTCTTTTGATTTAATTGTGTTTTTTAAGCAACTAGAAATGATAAAACGCGCGCTTCGCGCGCGCAGTTTGTGGTTGGGCAGTGCATAATTTTGAGAATTTGTACACATGCAAAGAAGTAATTGCGCAACGTCAATTTAAAATAAAAAGTAATTCAACACTCACTGATACGATTCGCAACAGCAGAGTTGTACATCGCTAATTATATATGTTAAACTGTAACAAAAAAATATAAATACGATTATTATAGACTAATTATGTAAAACTGAAATTATTGTATTAAATACACTTTATATTTTATACAATATTTGTTCAAATAGGCATTTATTAAAATAATTATATAGAATACTGAAAAAGTCTTCCTTTTAATTATAAAGTTACAAAATTTTATACGTATGGTCTTATCTCTAACACTTATTCGAATCCTTGTTCGAATCATTTAAATAAATGAAATAAAAACAACAGATGCTTCATTTTGCACAATTAACAAATAACATCAAAATGTAACACACTTACCTCACCAATTCTCCGTTGCCCGATGCCTCCGAAGCCTTCTCCTCCTCTCAGATATCCTTGTTGCACTTACACAACACTCACACGCGAAAATCATCGATCGCGCGAAATTTCGGGCACTCCCGTACGCGATGTGAAATACCGCGAAACGCACGAAATATTATTAGCAAGTATCGCGTGACTTTCTGTCATATAAATTACTCAAACTAATCACTTGCATTTTTGATTCGGAAGAATATTGGGATAAATCACTTTTGAATTGGCGATATAAAACGCAACGCGAGCATCGGAAGCATAATTTGCGGTAAAGAAGTAGTTATTAGTTCGCAACGTGCAATAAGCGACACTCTTTACTCCCTGCCCGTCCGAGTTGCAAAGAACGACAGAGCGAATTACAGCACGAATGCCGAAGTTGCACAAATTTCTCTCTTCCCGAAAATGAAACAGATTACACGAAACCGATAGATAATTAAAAGCGTGGTGCGTAAACGAGATGTAACCGCGACAAAGTACCACGGTTTACATTCATATTTTAGATGAGTTGATAAAATGATACGTTGATAAAGAGCAGTCGCTGCAACTTGTAAATCGTTTCTCATTACATAGCTGTAGAAACTTGATAATTAATCGAGGAACGTTACTTGTTACTGATAAAGATGTCCAAATCAACAGCGTTTTATCCCTGCATTCATCACGATCGAGTCTTGGAAACCGATAACGCAAAAGTAATAAGCAAAAGTAATAACACGCACGGAGCGATTCTCGCTGCTGTCTGCCGGCACGACGTTCGGCGAGCGAGTGAGAGCGCAGCCGACCTTCAGGTACCTACACGATGGCACGCAAAAACATCGTACGTCACCACTCACCGTACCGAGAGAAAAACAATAATTCTCAAAGTTCGTTATAGTTTTTCTTTCGGCGCGGTGACGTACGATGTTTGCGTGCCATCGTGTTGTGCCCGAAGGTCGCCGCGCAATCATTCGCCCGCCGAACGTCGCGCCGGCAGGCAGTGGCGAGAGTCGCTCAGTGCGTGTTGTTACTTTTGCGTTATCGGTTTCCAAAACTCGATCGCGATGAATGTAGGGATGAAACACTATTGATTTGTACACCTTTATCAGTAACAAGTAACGTTCCTCGATTAATTATCAAGTTTCTACAACTTGTAATGAGAAACAAATTGCGTGATAAGGCGACGGCTTTTTATCAACGTATACATAGATTTTTACGAGACTAACTCATCTAAAATATGAATGTAAACCGTGGTTTGTCACGGTTACATCTCGTTTACGCACCGCGCTTTTAATTATCTATCGGTTTCGTGTAATCTGTTCCATTTTCGGGAAAAGAGAAATTTGTGCGACTTCGGTGTTTGCGCTATAATTCGCTCGGCCGTTCTTCGCAACTCGAACGGGCAGGAGGTAAAGAAAGTCGCTTATTGTACGTAATTTGTGTGACAGAAAGTCACGCGATATTTGCTAATAATATTTCGTGCGTTTTGCGGTATTTTACGTCGCGTACGGGAGTGCCCGAAATTTCGCGCGATCGATGATTTTCGTGAGTGAGTGTTGTGTCAGTGCAACAAGGAAATCTGAGAGCAGGAGCAGGCTTAGGCGGCATCGGGCAACGGCGGAGAATTGGTGAGGTAAGTGTGTTACATTTTGATGTTATTTGCTACTTGTGCAAAATGAAGCATCTGTTGTTTTTATTTCATTTATTTAAATGATTCGAACGAGGATTCGAATAAGTGTTAGAGACAAAACCATACGTATAAAATTTTGAGAGTTTATAATTAAAAGGAAGACTTTTTCAGTATTCTATATAATTATTTTAATAAGTGCCTATTTAAACAAATATTGTATAAAATATAAAGTGTATTTAATACAATAATTTTAGTTTTACATAATTAGTCTATAATAATCGTATTTATATTTTTTTGTACACTCTGCTGTTGCGAATCGTATCAGTGAGTGTTGAATTACGTTTTATTTTAAATTGACGTTGCGCAATTACTTCTTTGCATGTGTACAAATTCTCAAAATTATGCACTGCTCAACCACAAACTGCGCGCGCGAAGCACGCGTTTTGTCACTTCTAGTATTTCTAAGTTGCAAATCTTTTACTAAATCTAAAAGAGAAGTGAAGCACACCGCGCCTCGTGAAAACTAATCGGTATCGCGGTAAAGAGGCCTCAATTGTTCGATATTAACGACATTCGCGCTGGTAACATCTCTTTTTTAGAAAGGGAATAATATATTAATTGACTTTCGAATCTTCGAAAAATTTAAAAACTTCAATTCTCGAAAATTCGAAGCTTGAAGAAAAATTTTCGAAGAAAAATCTTTGAAGAAAAATCCCAGCTCTACTATTGATACCACGCTGAGAAAAATGCCCGATTAAATATAATCGGATAATCCAATTACATAATAACCAACGGATATATCCAATGAAATATTCGTTGAAAAACGTGATCGGTTTTTCAATCAAATTTCATCGGATAAATTTCACTAGATGTATCCACAATTGAATCGGAAAACGTACTCGGAAACACTATTTAATTAGCTTATCCGATGGAAATTTTTCTCAGTGCGTGGCGAGCTTTCTATCGGGCGCCTCCAGTGAGGATCTGGAGCCTCGTGTTACAAGATATTACAGGGACATCCGAATGAAATCACGCCTGAAGGCATTAGAGTCCGTCACCGCATTGAAATAAGCCGCGCTCAAATTCACGTCGCGCATTTCTCAACCGCGCCCGAAAATCGGGAGAATTCATGGGGCGGACGAGGGCAAAAACCATGGACGAAACCTTCCGCGCGGCTTCGAGAGAGTGGATTAGCGCGTTTCTTTCAAAAAATACATTTCACGTTTCTTCCCCTTCCCATCCGCGTAACGCTCGATAAACCTCTCTCGAGTAAATCCATCTCGTCGGTTTCTCCCTCGGCGCCATGTAAATATATCATTCGTGTTTTGCTGTACGGTGCCATGTCTCTGCAAATGAATTTCCTGGAGCGCTTCCTTCCTCCGTCCGGGAGACAGACACAGAAACGGCGAGCGAGCGGCTGCGAGGAGGAGAAGGAGGAAGAGAAAGAGGAAATGCAGAGGGCGGAAAGGAGGGAAAAAGAGGGGGATGGCGAGGGAAGATAGTGAAGTGGAGGAGGACTACGCGGGAGAGTTGAAGAGGCGGGAAAGAGGAAGCGGGAAAAGAAAACAAGCACCAGGCAGAGCGAGAGACAATGGGTGGTACGGTACAGCGAGATCGAAACCGAGTATGTCCGTTAGCGACATTAAACGCAATAGAGAAATAATAGTTACCGCGGCTCTACGCGAAGCAAGTGTATGTCTTTGGTGACACAGCGACGAAATAGCGTAATCTTTACTTATACGAACCCGCCTCCCTTCTGCATCGTGCGCGTCGAACTTTCGATCTCCGTCTTCAAATAATCTCCGTTCCTCATAATCCAAAATCCCGATGAAATGAACATTGCGACGTTAACGAAGTCAGTAACGCGATATTTTTTTTCTCCCTCGTTGTAGCGCACAGAAGCTCATAAAAAGCAATTCTGCCGTAGAAAAATGTAATGGTACTTTGGGATACTTAATCCAGGATAAATACCGTTGCTAAATGTAAGTAAAATTAGATGCGATATTTCTCGTTTGTAACACGTTTGTAATTACTGCAAGGCTAACCCACTGGTCTTTGGAATTACGAGGGATAAAGAAAGTAGCGTTTGTAATATCGCGCAACACGATGCAGGAGATGGCCCAATATTTTCACCGTAGATTTAGCACGAAATGCGACGTGCGTGTTTAAGTCTTTAATAACGTTGAGAAAATTTCTCTACGTTTCCTTTCCTTTTTTCTTTTTTTAATAAACTTTAAACTCAGCCGTTCCTTTTGCTAAGTGCGCGGTAAGGTTGTAGATAGAAATAGTGCGATCGCTAGTTTAACTTTAGAACAGAAGAATGCAAGATTGAGTAAAATAATAAATGTACAGATATCATTTTTTTCCCCCTTTATTCCTCCTTTATTTCCGTTCCGCTCGGCTCTGTCGCGCTCGTATGTGTTTATTTGAGGAAACAAGGAAAGTGCGAAGTCTGCAGTTTCGCAGACTTCGTGCACAGATAAGAATTGTCGAGTATTTATTTAGTGCGGGTCTTAACTCGCATCGAGCCCGCGTACTTCGTGCACACGCAACGATAGAGTCGTGTGCATTTTCTTATTTTTCTTACGTCAACGCAAATTAACACAGCTAAATATATATATAGAGAGAGAGAGAGAGAAAAAGTCATGTCGTGCAAAGGGAAAAGTCCTTTCGCTCAACCGCAATAGGTAAAATTCATACTTTACAACTTCATATCTCGTTTGTGTTCAATAATAATAACACACGGAGAGAATTTTCTCTTAAAAATTCTGAAAATCATGCAATATATAGAACAACATGGCAATTCGAAGAATTTTATGAAAGTTCTTTGAAATTTTACCATACATTTCAATAGTAATTATACTTGTTAGTAGATGAAAGTCCCCTATTATGAGATAGACTTCTAATATGAGATAGCGGAATTTCTGCTAAATTAATGGACGTGTTAGCTGTTGGTTCCACCGTGAATTTATTGCCCTTGGAGTGAAATCTGTCTAGTGGAAAATTGATTGTTAGATTGTATAATCGTTGCGAAAAGAGATTTGTAATTAAATGTTGTCGTTGTAAACCTGTCTCATAATAGCGGACTTTCCTCTATACATGTTACTAGTAAAATGTATGGCAAAAGTTCAAAAAACTCTCATAAAGTTCTTCGAAGCGCCACGTTGCCCCGCAAACAAATGATTTTTAGGGCAAATTTTAAAAGAAACTTCTCTCCCCGTGCAATAATATTTCTTATTGTTGCATAAGCCTCGTTCCATTAAAAAATCCCCCATCGCTAAAGTGTTCTATGAATAACGTCGTTACTTAAAAAGAAGTACAGCTGTAATATAAGACCTTTACTGCAAAGTAACGAAGACTCCGAAATCAATAAGAGACCCGAGTCTCAGTGTAACAAAACGTCTGCGATGTCTTCGAGTCGCAGATAATGAGAGTGTTCCCATTTCTTCTCAGTACCAGTGCCAGTACTGGACGCTCTTACTGAATTCGGCTGCTGAGAAAGTCATTCCCAAATGAAACCTCAGTACCCTTCGTAACAACATAGCAGTTATTCTCTTCTAAATGCAACCATCCACACCTTTTCTTTGATAATGAATGCTCGAGACTACTGAGAGTACTGTCGGTGGCACTGAGAGGAAATGGGAACACACCCATTTTCTTCTGCCCCCTTCATTTATTTTTCTGCCTCGAATAACAAAGTTTATTCCGGCCCTCGAATTTGAGCACAGCCAACGTTACGTTTCCCGCATCTCGTTAGCGCGTATCGGGCGAGAATCATTGTTTCGTCATTCTGTCCCGGCCCCGATCGATACTCAAGACGAGTAGTCCGGCGTTCCGTCAGGTTTTGTTACGGTACTACAATATTTATCCGCTCGCGTTGGCAGTCGGAGCCGGTTAACGCGCGTTTCCCGCGCGGTAACGAGTTTAACGTTACGTGACATCGCCTCGCCGCGAATTAATTGCGTCCGCGCGAGTGCGAGTGCAATTTCGATCGTCGCCGCCGCCGCCGCCGCCGGTTGCTGCTACTGTACTTCGCCCGTCAATCAATCGCGCGGAATTGCGGCCGGTGGGCGTATTTATGTGTATGTGTGCGTGCGTACACACGGCCGGCTGGTGCCGTTCGTATTATTTCGCTCCAAAGTCCGGCGATTACTTTAATTAAGCATGAGATTACGGCGGAAAAATGAAAATAATGCACCGCCGATAAAAGCACTGACATGTGACTTGGGCTGTATCGCCACGTAACATCGTGTGACCTTTCCGCTCGACGGCGAACTGTATCTTCACGTCGAACATGTCGACTTTAATTCAGGTTCACTCGCGAATAATAATGTCGCGGAGGGGAGAAGGTGAAGTTGAGGGACGAGAGTCGCCGAGATAATGTTCCAAAATTAAAGAAAGGTCACGTCAAGTTTCACGGTACGTTGCACCCAAGAAAAGGATTTCCGGATCCAAAGCCTTTCATAGTTTATCACAGATCTCTAATTTCAAATCTCTGTTCTTACAGAGACGCCTGTAAAACGATTGTGTGTAAACGAGATCTTAAGACAAATATATTTTGTCTTAAACGATAAAATTCATAAGGCTCTGACGTGAAATCACAATTCGAAGAAATAAAGGATATAAGAGGCAAGACAGGATGTTAGTGTCTAAATGATTTAAATTTTTTAATTTATCGCAAAAATTCACCTCGTCTCACCAATTCGACCTCGCCTCGGTGGTCGAATTGGTGAGACGCCCGCCTAGTGAGAGGGAATTTCAGGTTCAAACCCCGGCTGAGATGAATTTTTCGCGATAAATTTAAAAATTAAAATCATTTGGACACTAATATCCTGTCTTGGCTTTTATATCCTTTATTCCATCGAATTGTGATCTTTTGTCTTATTCTATCTCAAAGGAAGTCGCAAATTTTGATAATAATTTAAAGAACTACTTTAACTTTTAAAAACGAATAATTAAGAGGACACTGACACGCGTATCTCGAAACATTTTTTACTAAAGAACGATACCTCGTTTACACGCAATTATTTTACAGGTGTCTCTAAAGGATCAGAGATTTCAAATTGGAGATCTGTGGTAAATTATGAAATACTTTTAGAAAGCACGTTGATTTTTTAATTAATTCGCAGTTATTTCTGCTTAAGCGTAATGTCAATTAGAAGCTCATTTTAT
>NW_011967189.1:568758-584168 GCF_000949405.1 Vollenhovia emeryi
ATTTAATAAAAAGCTTTCAACTTTTACTCATTAATCAAAAATTACGACGATTGTCATTATGAAATAACGCTAATTATGAAATTTAAAAATATTGTAATGTCGTAAACAATAAAGGTAGCTGTTCACTCAGATATTCCAACAACATACATTTGCTCGTAATTGATTCGAAATTATAAAACCAATGCAGATTGTAATCTGCCGTGAAATTAATGTAAATTTTAATTATCGTCGGAATTGAATTAAAATTTAATCACGTCACGCTAACTCTCTAGAGAAAAAGTATTTTAATTACTGTCCCCCGATGACGAGAGGAGTTTTCTGTATTTAACACCTATTATAATAAATTAAAAATATTATTTCGTCGTACTCACCGAAAATCCCGCGCGGAGCATCATTAACAGGCGAACGTCCGCACGCCATCTTGTCGTCTCGCGCCGCGATTTTGCGCCCCGACGGCCATAGTATAACTGCCCTGAAAGAAAAATATTTAAAGAATTATGTAACGAAATCTGGATGAAACTTGGAATGCCTTCATCAAATGTTGATAAATATTTGCACAATGTATCTCCAACTACCCAGATAGCACCCATAGTTCTATGAATATTCTTCTGGAGTGCAAATATTCTTAATTTCAGAATATTCCAATAGAATCTTCTATAAATATATATAGATTATTACAATTCGAAATCGTATATTCATCAACAAAGAGAAACGTTTTTAGAATATTCGTCGAGACTGTCTTTGAAATATTCGTTCAGAATAATTTTTTAATATTCATCGAGTTTATGTATTGCACATTGTTTATCGTGTAATACACTTATCTCGTGTAAAAGGCAGTGAAACCTGCGATCATACCATATGTATAACCGACGCGCTATATTCGATAGATTATTCTATTCACATTCGAAAAAGATTTATTGTAGTGCCAGTCGAATGTTCCATGAACATAAGATAAATATATAAAAATGACCCATGGAATATTCCAAATATTCTTGAAGAATATTCTTAAAATGTTCCATAGGAGTGTCTTGTGCTATCTGAGTAGTATGTCAGCAAAACAGCTGCGTTTTGGCGAATTTGGCAGAATATGTGCACAATTAAGTTGCTGTCGCGTTACGACGCGCTGCCGCTACGAGGCATATTCGTAAGTAAAATTCACGCAAAACGAGATCTAAGCAGGCCCAGCGGTAAACACGTCCCACGCCAAATCTTTTTTAAACATTTATTGCACATAAATGTGTTGCCGTGCAATTTTGCTTCTAAATGTCGGAAATAATTGTGCACGATTTAGCCCCTAAATTGAGATTATCAATTTTTCAGCAAATACCATATATTTAGAAAGTTTATTCCTACAAAACCGCCGTTTGACGAATTACCTTGATGCAATTGTGAAATGTCCTCCTCTTAGATGATGCCATTATTGCATAACATTTGAGACATTTTCTTATCGGGCTAGCAGGTTCATTCCGCCGTTTGTTTCGCTTTGCACCGATCTCTTCTGCGCATCCGACATTGCTCTGGCCGGCATGGAGTGGACCTGCTAGTTACACCATGCGACGGCTCTACTCCGTGTCCTGGGCATCACTGGGTCCTGGAAGCAATTGTTTTATTATCTATTCACAACAGTACGTTGTGGGCATGAAATATGCATTCGTGCACACCCAATGTCTCAAGGAATCTTCATCGAGAAGCGAGGCACGGCATTTCGGCGACTCCCAACCTTCAGTTCCATGTTCAGCGCGAGAGAGACACGTCGATCGACGAGTCATTTCTGACTGGGTGCATTCGTCACAGGTGCGTTTCATCCTCCGCCACTCTTCTACAACGAAACAAACGGTGAATCTAACGACAACGCAAGATGATCCAACAATATGGCCGGCGAAAGGCGCGAAATTGACCGTCACCGAAAGATCAATCGGTACTTCGGTCGCTCGATTCGCGCATCGAGGCGCGACCCCGGTCGTGAATAACCTAATTACCTGCGTAGGAGACCTTCGCCTTTGCCCTCGATTCGCGACGACTCGCGCGGAGTCGCGGATCTCGTGCGGAGATACGCGCGTGCGTTTCATCCGCGGCGTCTCCGCCGCCTCCATTACCTGCGGAGGAGACCTTCCGCCTTTGCCCTCGACTCGCGACGACTCGCGCGGAATCGCGGATCTCGCGCGGAGATACGCGCGTGCGTTTCATCCGCGGCGCCTCCGCCGCCTCCGCTCTTCTACAACGAAACAAACGGTGAATCCAACGACAACGCGAGATGATCCAACAATATGGCCGGTGAAAGGCGCGAAATTGACCGTCACCGAAAGATCAATCGGTACTTCGGTCGCTCGATTCGCGCATCGAGACGCGACCCCGGTCGTGAATAACCTAATTACCTGCGTAGGAGACCTTCGCCTTTGCCCTCGACTCGCGACGACTCGCGCGGAGTCGCGGATCTCGCGCGTATCTCCGCGCGACCGGCGCAATCCCGTCCGTCCTGTCCGCCGCGAGCGCCAGAATCCCAACGGCCACCCTACGGTTCAGATGAGTACTACGCGAACCGAGCGAGCGGCCGGCACTACGCGAGTCAAGCGGGAGCCTCCCGCCGCCAGTATGGCGGCGGCATCGCTCGCGCGCGCGGGTCTCGACGTTAACCACCGGGCGGCGGGTTAACTGATCCCCGTCGAGCTCCGACGAGATTATTCTGTTGCTACGCCGAGACGGAAACATGACGGCGATCTCGTGTTGACTGGTTCTGTCGACGTCGAGGGATGACATCGTTCGGATCCTCGCGCCTCGCTCGGTGACGTGAACCTAACCTAGCCTCAACATGCTGTCCGAGGTGGACGTGTTTATCAGCAACTATACACTGGTCGACCCCGAGATCTATCAGCTCTGGGTCGACGGGCATACTTGTGAGTCACTTACAACCTTCCCGAACGTGTCCCCTCCCGATAATCGTTCGTATCTTACGCGACGGTTGCTCCTTTCTAGCCAGCGAGGCGGTGAGCATTCTGCACCAACGGGGAATCTGCCAGCAGACGAACGCGCCGCTCGAGCTGGTCGCGTCTGACATCCTCGACCACTATCGCACCTACGCCCTGCTCGAGAAACTGCTCCACACCCCAACGAAGCTCGCCAGCGAGCAGCTGGCCTTCCAGATCGAGCCGCAGACCAGCCAGATGCTCATAGAGATGTAAAGGCTAATCTACAATGTCCTCGTTGCATCTAGAAACGTTCTATTTTGTAGCCAGTAAATGCGTTTAAGAGATTTGGACAAATTTTTGAAGCGTTTTCATTTGCTTGTAGAAAACAGAATGTTTCTAGATCGGGCTTGAAAAAGTGCGCGACGTGACGTTCTGGTCACGGCTGGGAAATTGTTATTCGTCTCCCAACGCCGATAATTGCCCGGCTCTAGGTATTACGAGTTCGACGACGTCGTCATTCGTGAGCTGCTGGGGAAGAAGATCACGTCCAAGAGTAGGAAGGACATGGACGAGGTGGCGGAGAAGACGGGGATCACGTTGAAGAGCTGCAGGAGGCAGTACGACAACGTGAAGAGGGTGTTCAAGATCGTGGAGGATCTGCCAGGCTCGCTCGCGACCAATATCAAGCAGCATTTCTTGCTTTCCGAGGACCTCGCCAAGTACGTGCCATAACGCGAGAATACCAGGTGTAACATTCCCGTGGATGCGCACTAGTGACCAATCAGAAATTTGCCCCGAACCTTCAAGCTGCAAATCATTGCGGTCGAATGCAGCAAGAACCAATGAACAATTTGCTCCAAAGATTGGTTACGTGCGCAATGTTTCACCTTGTATTTTTACATCATGGTATGTGCGACATATGATTCTTTAAACCTTGCGTACACGACGCTAGAAATCGATCCGAGAAATATGTAGCCAGTCAGCTTCAGCTTTGCCACAAAAAGCTGCAAGATCTCGGACCGATTTCTAGCATCGTGGACACGAGATTTTATAAGAGCTTTAGCACGAGTGTATAACACAATTGGAAGAATCGTGCGAATCGTAATGTAGCAACTAGCTGTTTGTAATATACTCGAGTATTCTTATTATCCGATGATAAAATTAAACCAAAATGCAAAGCCTCTATAGACCAAACCGGCAAATTTTAGCTGTTTTTTGCTTGGTCCACAGACGATACGCCGCAGTGGTGTTTATAGCGTGCCTGCGATTCGAGATGAACAAGAGGAAGTTGCAGTTTCTAACGTTTCCCGATCTGTATCACTGCGCCAACAGCATGATGGCGTCGTGGACGTATCGTTGCGTCGGATCCGAGTACTTCGACACCGACTTGGACAGGGAGTTTCTGCAGGAATTGTCGGAGTGCCGAGTTCTCCTGGAAAACGACAAACATCACAAGCAGTACGCTGCGAAACGACGAGCAGTAATGCTTTCCTTCGTCGTAAGAATCAGAAAAGTAACGGGGGGGAAATGCACGGTGTGTTTCAGTTTGGTGTGCCTCAAGCTCAAGCCGATGCTCCTCGATCGATCTTACCAAGAACTGGACGTGAACTTTCGTTCCTACTCGAGGGCGATACTCGGAATTGGATGCAATCTGCACAGATCACGAGAATTGAGATTCTTCTTTCTGGAACTGGTGGAGAGATGCGTCGAGCCTTGGCGACAGGTCAACTGGACGCATTCCGATCTACGGAATTTCTTAGCCGTCTACACACAGTGCGCCCTCGACATGGATGTACTCAGGTGAGAGTCGCAGTAACTGGTACGCACGAATCGGATTTCGCGTTTAAGCTTAATCTACAATGTGCTGCTTGTGTCTAAAAACATTTTATTTTGTAGCCAATAAATAGAGGAAAGGCCTCTATTATGAGATAGGATTCTGATATGAGATAGTAGGTTTTCAACGTCCAAATTCAATCGCAAATCTTTTTTTCGCAACGATTACATGATCTAACAATCAATCTTCCACTAAACAGATTTCACTCCAAAGGCAAATAAATTCATGGTTGAACCAACATGCCTATCTCATAATAGAGGACTTTCCTCTACATTTCAAAAGTTTGTACAAGAGAATTGACAAATTGTATATTATACATTGTACAATTGTAAATTGTCGACATATTCTTTAGGCGTTTTGCTTTACTTGTATAAAATAGAATGTTTTTAGACGCAAAGAACACATTGTAGATCAAACTTTAGATATTAGTAGGAACTATGAGAAATGCTAATTATTCCTTGTAGAGAAGGAGAATTGAGAGATGCTTTTGAACGATACATGACGGTAGTGACGTGCTGTCTATTACGTATGTATCACACATGATTATTTATGTAAAAAGATGAAAAGATATATGTAGTAATAATGTATGTGTATACTTAGAAGGTACAAGTAAACGAGAGAAGTGATCATTTGTACATTACAGTATTTATTAATTTTCTGTAATAAATAGTAGACAGATGCAGCACCTTGCGTGCCGCCTGTAATTGTGCAGCTAAGTATATATAAATATGTGCGACAACGCATATTGGCACTATCAACATTTTCTTATAAGTTACTGATATATTTTCTAATTGTAGCGCGCGATGTGAAATTCTACAAAGTGAAAGGCAGTTTCTGTAGACGCGGCAGTACAGCTCGGTATATTTGTTAGCTTCATAATTATTCAATTGGAAGTTCATTTTCATTTATTTAAATCCAATATAAATATTAACGAAATGAATTGGATCTTTTTTTCAACTTGCACTGGCAACTATAGCAATCGGGAGTTTTAAATAAAATATAGCTAACTATTAAAATATATATTTACATTTATTATCACGTCGTCTAGTAACATTATTAATATCGTGTATATTTATTGTATATATGTACAGAATACACATCGCACCATGTTTGCGCGCTAGTTTGAAGAAGCACATTTGCTTAGACCTCGCTTGTACATTGTAACGAAATGCACAAACATCCTTTCGCTCGAAACGTACTTTCCGCCTAAAGAACTTTACGCGAATCAAACTTATAAGGAAATGTTTCCAAAATATTCTACCCAGCGGCGGTAGAGTATTATTATTTTTTACTGAACGGAGATTTTGTACTTGGTGTCACTTTAGTTATTCCTCTGCGTCTACTCTACTATTGTTCGTCGATACTTGGACGAGGCATGCTGCACCGGGTAGATACGTTGATGGGAATAGGAAAACTGGCGTGTGCCAGGAAAACCGTAGAAATATCGTTTTCACCTAAGTACTTTCGGTATAATTGACTACTGCGTGACGCCTAACAATTTGTTAACGGCACTCACTATGTCTCTGATCTGTGGTAAGGCCGCGATCTCCAGCGATTTCGTGTACGGCATAGGCGTGTCGACTCCCGTGATGCGAATCACAGGTGCGTCAAGATGATAAAAGGCTTCGCCTGAAAAAAGACAATAAGAAACGGTTTAAACAACCGAGAGAGTAGTTTAAACGATCGAGAATAAATAAATTATGAATCGACAGAAACCCGTTTTTACAGCTGAATAGCTCTGAAGTCACTTGCGGTCACCGATCACCTTCGCAGCGCGCTGGCAACTTGATTCTAACTTGCTCTAGTTTCAATCGGTCGCTTCTGATTTAAAATGGAAAAATCACTTAAAATCGCGTATCGATAGTTCTGTGTACTGCTGACAACCCGAGTCGACGCGCAGTTTAAAGTCGAAAAATATCATCATTAGACTGTTTATTGCAACAAATATTACCACAGCCTCAGTGGTCGAATTGGTGAGACGCCCGCTTAAAGTGTAGGGAGGTCCAGGTTCAAACCCTGCCTGAGGTAATGTTTTTCGTAATAAATTTCTTTAACTAGAATTTGCCAGTTGTCGAGTATTAATTTCCTGCATTGGTTGATTATTTATTGGCGACAATAAGTTTTTATTCTTGTTGAAATAGAAAGTCTACAAGTAAAATGCGAAACAGAATCGGAACTTACTCTCGGCGATTCTCGCGCTGACCTCTGCGCCGATGCCGCACTGCGGCCAGCCCTGCTCGACCGTCAGCAGGTGTTTCGTCTTCACCACAGACTGCACGATAGTGTCCATGTCCAGCGGCCTGAGAGAACGTAGATTAATCACCTCGGCCTCGATCCCCTTCCCGGCGAGCTCGTTGGCCGCCTCGAGGGCCTCCTCGACAGCCTTGGAATGTGCCACCAACGTCACGTGATTGCCCACCCGTTCTATCTTAGCTTTGCCAATGGGTAGAACAAAGTCCTTGGTCAAGGCCTCGTCGGACATGGGGTACTGTACGCCGTACAGTATCTCGTTTTCCAGCACCACCACCGGATCGGGATCCCGAATGGCAGCTTTGAGCAAACCCTTGGCGTCCTCGCTGTTGTAGGGCGACACCACCTTTAGGCCGGGACAATGGCTGTACCAGGCGCCGAAGCACTGCGAGTGTTGCGCCCCTACACCCGCGGCGGCACCGTTAGGACCGCGGAACACGATCGGCACGTTGACTCTACCCGCGGACATGTAGAACGTCTTGGCGGCGGAGTTGATGACGTGATCGATCGCTTGCATCGAGAAGTTGAACGTCATGAATTCGCAGACTGGTCGCAGGCCGGCCTGGAAGGTACGAAGTCATGCAAATGGCTGGATGTACCGATGCAAGCGTGACAGAGTAAAGCCTCGTCTACAATAATTGCAGTCGCGGAGTCACAAGCGTCGCAGTTGCATCGGTTGAACTCCTCGTTGCGACGCTTGTGACTCCACGTAACTTTGATATCGAGCATCTCGACTTTGGTACGGACACGATTTTTAAAATTGAATAGGCACATAGATGACACTATTTAATAGGGTGTGGTCCCAATTTGAAGCAGATACATAGAAAATCAATTCACCGATGAACGTCCTTGAGCCTCATCTACAATAGTCGTGGAGTCACAAGCGTCGCAACGAGGAGTTCAACCAATGCAACTGCGACGCTTGTGACTCCACGACTATTGTAGACGAGGCTCAAGGACGTTCATCAGTGAATTGATTTTCTATGTATCTGCTTCAAATTTGGATACTCTATTAAAGTGTCATCTATGTGCCTATTCAACATTAAAAACAGTGTCCGTACCAAAGTCGAGATGCTCGATATCAAAGTTACTCGTGCGGTATAGGCGAAACGAGTTCTACAGGGATATTTTAATTTATCGTGACAGAAGTTGCTTATGTATTTTGCTACAAAAGAAACTAATCTATAATGCACAGTGATATTAAGAACAATGCTTAACAATCACAAGGCTTAACAGATGTGCCCCGTACACACCATAGCTGCCCCAACGGCGATGCCGGTGAAACCAGCCTCCGTGATCGGTGTGTCGATGACGCGCTTGTCCCCGTACTTCTTCCAGAGGCCGCGGGAGACCTTGTACGCGCCATCGTAAAGAGCCACCTCTTCGCCGAGGAGAAACACCTTCTCGTCCCTCTCCATCTCCTCGTCCAGGGCCGAGTTGAGGGCGTCCCGCACGGTCATCTGGCGACATGAATCCTCGTGAGCGAGCCAAGAAGCAAATGACCTTTCGTGCCCTTCAGGCGTCTACTTCTCCGCGCGGTCGCACGCGAGGGAAGCGTCGAATCGAGAAAGGGGGAAGCGGGCGGGAGAACCGTCGACCAACGTGGCAACGTACGTGGGGCGAGCCGCGCGACGTGTCCGATGGACCGATTCTCCCTCCTCCCCTTTTTTTAGGTTAGACTTGATCACGGAGGAGCGAAATCTCACCTGCTGCGCCGCTGTCCATCTCGACGTGGAGAACGAGCGGCGGGCGACAGTCCTCACGGCGGTCTGAAAACAAAGGAGCGTCCGTAAATCCGTCCGGGGTCTCGAACCTCGCGCTCCTCTCCGCGAGCGGGTCGCGACAACGCGGTCAATTCCGCGCGCGCGGCAGCCGTTTTTCTCCGCGGCACGTGACGGTTCGCTCGCAACGATATCACGTCGAGCGGGACGGCGAAAAGGCTGCCGTGGAACGGATCGTTGCCGAGTGCGACGACAAGCTCGTTTTCCGCGGACTTTTTACCGTGAGCATGTTGGGTCGTTGACGAGGGGGCGGGCGAGACGACGGAGGTTTTCTCGCGAGGTGCTGCTTCCCTGATCTCTCTCTCTTTCTCGGAAGACGACTCGGGAGACGTCTGTGAAGAAAGCACGTCTCCTAGTGTTGAAACACGCGTTAACGGAGCCAAGGACGCGCACCGTTCGAGAACAGCTGGTTACGAAACGTGCGTCGCTCCGGAGCGGCGCGGCGCGTCGACTGGCGTTTAAATTGCCAAGTCGGAGCGCGGCGATTTCCGCTTTCAAATTGAGCGAATCGTAGGGTGATGAGGCGATCGCGTGACGGACACGTGGAAGGCGTAATCCGTCGAATCGCGATTGTGTCCGACGATCCGATTGCCAGATACGAAGTCAATTCGCTAATTGAAATTAATTGTTCCTGCTCGCCGGCCAGCTGTTCTCTTCGAGCGCAGCGAGTGCACCTTCGCGGGTGCAACTCATCTGCTCTTTCTCAACTTTTTTCCAGGATTGGGAAAGTCAATTCGTGAAAACATTTATGTAATATACAAATTTATGTGGCTTTTGTGTACAGACCGAGAGCAGAGAGAAATCTAGGAGCGTCCACGGCGGCGTTTTACAATTGATATACCGTTTCGAACGATATAATTACGGATCGCGACAATTAAACGCGATTGATAAATGTTAATAACTTTCGAACGAGACGATCGCGTGCGTAGGAGATAATCGAGATTCTAGGAAATAATCGCGTTACGAGGAGCGACGCGAAGACACGCGGTATCCGCCGCGCTGAATGATTCGACACAATAGATTTTTTTTCAATCGAGGTGTTTACGGCGCCGTACGCAGGATCATTCACGCGGCGACAGTCGAATTGATCGGTCATGACCGCGCCGCTTCGCATATAGTATTATTCTTTCTTGATACGCGTTCGCGACAAGTGCGGGAAGAAACCGCGGTCGCTCTCTGTGAATAATCAATGATCGATATCGTCGTACGATCGTTGAATTCCCGCGATTTGTGTCAGTGATTTGTGTGGATATCAGTGCGACAATGTAATCGAACAATTCGTAGTCGTAATCGGACTCGGTGAAAACCGAAGAAGTAGTACTTGGATACAGTGGTAAGTGACTTTACAAATGAAAGTGCAAATTCGCGAGTGAAGTGGCATTTGGATACAGTGACAGTGGCAAGTGACTTTACAAATGAAAGTGCAAATTTGCGAGTGAAGTGGCATTTGGATACAGTGACAAGTGACTTTACAGACGGAAGTGTAAATTCGCGAGTGCGTCGGAGGACAGCTGAGACAACGACACCTGAGAGGAGGACACCTGAGTGGAGGAGGAGGCATCGGGCGCCATTGCAGAATCAACGCAGATACAACTCCGCCGCTGCGCATCGTGTCGGTGAGTAAAAAATTTTTTATTAAAGTAACGGAATCTACATTTTTAGATCGTAGATTGTAGATTGATCCATTTCGTAGATCCGTTACGTTAAAATGGATAGGTAACAAATAATTTCGCGTTTTATTTAATATATTTAATATATCAAAGAGAAGTGATTTCATAGAGCTCTACAAATCAGAGTATGTCGAGCTCATTTTTCATGTTGAAAATCGTTAAACTACATCATAGAAATTACGCGAAATATGACGAATATTATCGACGTATTCGGCCAACTAATCTCTCGTAGCCTATCCATTTTTAATTAAAGAATTGATATATGTATAAAGTTAAATAATATGACGTGAGATTCCAATATATTTTGCCGAGAATGCTTAAATTTGAAATTATTTTCATATTTTATTTGAGATTATCGATTAACTGTAATATTCAATTATAACATCGGTGTCACTCGTGCGACAAGTTCCTTTTTTTTGGATCTTACGTCATTTATTCTGCATGTCTCGCGATACTTTCAAGGTGCGTTTAGCATAAATACACACTGAGAAAAATGTCCGATTAAATATAATCGGATAATCCAATTACATAATAACAAACGGATATATCCGATTAAATTGTATGTCCGATGAAAAATGTGATCGATTTTTCAATCAAGTTTCATCAGTAACTGCATTTTATCGGATAAATTTCATCGGATGTATTCATAATTTAATCGGAAAATGTAATCAGAAAAATTAACCATCGAAAACACTATTTAATTGGGTTGTCCGATGAAAATTTTTCTCAGTGTATGCATAGTCACATGCATCTCGAATTTTTGCGGTCAATTTTCGCGGTCGGTTTTCACGATCAGTTTTTCACATGTTCAAGTAATTATTAATTGTTTAATTTCAACCATATTATGAATTTTAATTTTTTTATCGCGGAATATAATTAAAATTAATATAACGCAAAGTAATATTTTTTCTATATTTACCTATGTGCTTGAATTTTATATTGAAAGATCGAGTCACGAAGATACGGTCAATACTTTTGAAAACGGAAGTAAAATTACACTTTGATCAGTTTTAGAAATTAAATTTTTCAAATTAAGTTTCTTTTTGAAATTTAACTTCTCTCCTGATCGTGCATTTTTCGATACAATTGTCGCTCGCATATAATTCGAACCATATGAAATATCTGTCGGTGATAAACCGACTATGGAAGGAGCTTTCTTCCTTCCTGATCTCTGGTCAAAATGACCAGATTGTATGGCCGGGAGCAACGAAAGGTAGGTCCAATCTGGCCCAACGAAGGACTAAATATGACGAGGTAAGTGGTCAATATTGGCCACTCTGATGGAGTACCTAAGTAAGGTGCTGTACGAAGTATACTTTGATTTCTTTTCATTTGTCACAATTCGGGTGGGTTATGCTTCTATATACATACATTCTCGCATATGTGCGAGAGTGAAACTCCTATTAAATCCCGCGGTCGCGTTAAACCCTAATGCCCGATTTCTTCACATCCAGTTATGTTACGGTTAAAGTTAAACGGGAGATAACTACCAGATCCATGCACGTGATTGGCCAAAACTTGAGATTAACCTCCTGATAATTTTATCGGGAAGTGAAAAAATGGGCCATTAGTCAAAGACCCCTAGAAAATCGCGTCGCGGTTAATTAAAGATTTGTAGGTTCATTATGTTGAAACACGGGTAGGTAGAAAATAAATAAGTAGGTCTATAGGTCGGAATACGGGTAGGTAGGGATTCGGATAGTTAGGGATAGCGGGACATGATACGATAGTTTAAAAATTAGGTAACATAAATTAACGAAGTAACAATGACCTTAATATAATAAGTACGTAAAAAGAATGTCGCGTTATTGTACATACGTATACCGAATATTTCATATGTATAACGTCGAGAGAAATATTGTAGGTATATTGTACAGATATTTTATTTTTAAATTTATAATGTCATTATTTCTTTTATAATATTGTAAATATAAGGAAAATGAAATAAATAATAAGAATATAAAAATCAAATTGTAAAGAAAAGAGGACCGTCGATTAAACGCGGCGGGGGTGGTGGAGGGCCTCTATATTTAGTTCAATTTGATTCACATAGTTTTTTAATCCATAGAGTTTCGTTTGCAATTGATCGATAAATTTGCCTTTACAGTTTGATACAAACAGAGTAAAATTCTTTTCGAAAACTTACAATATTACGTCACTGATATTAAACTAAAAAGCACAGAAATGTTACGAAAATTAATAACATTCTCGTCTTACCGACATTTCATGCATGTAGCATGGAACACAACCAAAATTGGAGACTATATTACCCGCTTGAAAAATGGGCGTAGCACGGACACGCACCAAGTGGAGACTTTATCGGCAGTGCTTGAAAATGTGTGTAGCTAAATAGTTCCAAAAATAAAAATGGGCGTAAGGCGCTGGAATCAGCCGAGCGAAAACGGTATATCAAGTAAAATGTCGGCGTGGCCGCTCCGAGATTTCTCTCTGATACGGATTTTTCACAACGAGGAGTGAGTGTCGTGTGCCTTGTTTTTTCGTATCGGTTGCAATCCGCAGCGAGAGACCAGGGATCCTGGCCGAGGACGATTGCATCCCGTCATCGGTCGTAAATAGGAGAGAGAGGCCGTGATTACAACAGGATCCGTCGTGGAGAGCTGATTGGAAAACTATGAGAATTATCCACGCCACAGGGCAATCCCACATTAGAGCAGACTTCCGCCTACAATATTCAGAGGTAAATTCAGGTCCTTCTGTTTTTACCCGCATTATAGTTTCGCCTAAGGGCAGACAGAGATTCGCCGTAAGGCTGACGTCGTTCGCCGAAGGACGGGCTTGTTCCCTCCAAACGGCCGACAAAAAAGTTTCCCCAGTAAATGACTATCTGCCGGCGACTACCGTAATCAGCTGCATTGTTAACCGCGCTCTTCTGTTTCGACAGTGCTTGCTGCCCTTCCTTTACGTTATTCTCCACGGAGGAACGGACAGGAACGGTCGCTAACTAACCTCTCTACGACTTCTGAACGCAACGACCCAGGGAGCAGTATACGAACACCGCCGGTGCAACAACCGCTAGATTATTCCTCCCATTCATAACATAGACTGTAGATTATATCTTGTAGATGTATAGTATATCTCGCCGATCGGTTGACTTAAAATGGATAGAGTACTTCATAATTTCATACTTATTTTTATGTATTTCATCTATCGAAAGATAGTGATTGCATTTTTCACTGTAAAGAATTGGCTGCCCCGTTGCAGCACCTCACATATTTTTACGCAAGATGTGACGAACATTATTGATGTGTTCGTCGACCTAATTTCTTGTAGCCTATCCATTTTTCGTTAACAAAGTGATATATAAAATAAAAGAATATGACGTGAGATCCTAATATCTTGTCGAGAATGTTGAAACTTTATATTTTTCACGCTTTATTTGAGATAATTGATTAACTAAAATATTCAATTGTCCGTCTATCTATCGTATAGAAAGTTTCTTTTCTCTGGGTCTCACATCATTTATTCTGTATGTGTATCTCGCGACACTTTCAAGATGCGTCTCGCATGAATACATGCATACAGTCACAGAAAAAATTTCCAGATCCAATGCTATTACACTTCAGTCATAAAATAGAATCGATATAGCGCCAATGATATTTATTATAGAGAAAGAAATATTTTAATCTTAAATAAAAAATTTTAAAATATAGAATAAGATGATAGTATGTATCGTCTTTTGTCGAATATCGTGGCGCCAATTTTGCGCGTTGTAAGATGAAGGAAAAATTTATTCTATACGCAAAAATGTAGAAATTTACATTTATATAAGTTACTCTTGTCTCAATATAGTAAGTAAATCTTTTTTAATTCGATAGAGGAGAATAAAAATTATCAATTTTATTTTGATATTATCTTATTTTTATACTAAATGAAAATTGTTAATTGTTTAATTTCATCCAAATTTACAAAGTTACAAATTTAAATTTATCGCGGAATGTAATTAAAATGAATATAACGCGAAGTACATTGTTTTTTTTCTATATTGAATTTTGAATTTAAAGATTAAGTCACGAAGAGATAGTCATTATCTATTCTGTAATAAATAACGGAAGTTAAAATAAATTTGAGTAGTTTTATACATAAAAATCTTTTAATTAATTATTTTCTTTAATTAACTTCTCGTGGTCGTCCATTTCGATACGATTGATTGACGCTCACATATAGTTCGAACCGTACAAAATATTTGTCGGTCACGATAATAAACCATCTATGGAAGGAGTTTTCTTCCTTCCTAATCTCTGGTCGAAATGGCCAGACTGTATGGCCAGAAGCGACGAATGGTAGGTCCAGTCTGGCCCGACGAAGGAATGTGACGAGATAAGTGGTCAATATTATCCACTTTGATGGACTATGTAAGTAAGTTGTTGTACGAAATAAGTTAATTTCTTCTTATTTGACAAAATTCGGGTGTTATATTCTTATTTTCTTTGCATATTCTTGCATATGTGCAAAATTAAAAAGGCTCCTATTAAATCCTTATTAAATCGCGCGCGTATAACCCCAAATCCGGACCTCTTACAAATTGTGCATGATTTGCACTAAATTGAAATTGTGGCGGTCGCAATACGCGATCCGGCACATATTGGCAAATCCGGCACCGCGCGACACGCGCGCGGGCGCGCGAGCACCAGCCTGCGAGTAGTTCGCCGGCCGCCGCTAGGCCGCGCATGGTGGCGGGCGAAAAACTAGGAAGTAAAATTCAGTCTCGTAGGGTATATAAGTGATCTTGGGTGTGAAGACGCATGACAGTGGATCATCTACCGCGGCAGCGGTGGATTTCTGCGTCTCTTGTTGGGGGTCGGTTACCGACCTCCACTTAAGGTGTGCTATTACATGGAAGCGTCGTGCGTCGTGCGTCAAGCGTCAAACGCGCGCGCAGCACCTTTGCGCAGATGTCTAAACGTGCAGATTTCAGCGTCTAACGCTAAAAATGGCTGGCTAGTGGCAT
>NW_011967189.1:585176-603000 GCF_000949405.1 Vollenhovia emeryi
ATATACCCTACGAGACTGAATTTTACTTCCTAGTTTTTCGCCCGCCACCATGCGCGGCCTAGCGGCGGCCGGCGAACTACTCGCAGGCTGGTGCTCGCGCTCCCGCGCGCGTGTCGCGCGGTGCCGGATTTGCCAATATGTGCCGGATCGCGTATTGCGACCGCCACAGAAATTATCAATTTTTGGACAAATACCATTTAGAAATTTTATTCCTACAAAACCGCTGCGTTTTGACGAATCACCTTGATGCAATCATTTTGAAATTTCCTCCTATTGAGTGATGCAATTGTTGCACAATATTTGAGACATTTTCCTACCAGGGACGTAACTGTCTTGAACAATTTTGCTTCGAAATGTCGAAATAATTGTGCGTGATTTATCTCCTAAATTGAGATTTTTTGACAAATACCATTTAGAAATTTTATTCCTGCAAAACCGCTGCGTTTTGACGAATCACCTTGATGCAATCATTGTGAAATTTCCTCCTTTTGGGTGATGTAATTGTTACCCAGTATTTGAGACATTTTCCTATGGGGGCGAACACGTTGGTACGTACGCTGCACGGCATGTTTATACATTTTATAACGTATACTTTATTAATTGCAATTACATGAATGCATCTGCATTTTCTTGCCCCACATGCGAGTTACTTACACAAATGCTCCGCAAAAAAAAGAAAGAAAAGAACATACCGACGTTTTTCGCATATAGCCTCTCTCTCTGCGCGGCGTAATGTGTATATATATTTTTATATTTATTTTTGTTTTCATTTATTTATTTATATATATTTATATATTATGTATATGCGTGAGTCCATAAGAAATACTTAATCGCTACGACACATTCATAAACTACGTTGTCATGATCATGGTCGATGTCGCATTTAAGCACTGATCGATCGATTGTTTTTTTCTTTTGTTTCTTTCTCCTTTTTCTTCTTCTTCTTCTTTTCTTCTTCATGCGATGTGTAACACTAATCTAGATCACAGTCGTTTCCGCTTTGCAGTCGAGTAAAGAGATGGGATTGATGCTTCGATGAGTGAGAGTGAATGGGAGAACGGAAGAAAGAGAGAAAGAGAGAGAAAAAGAGTATGTGCGAGCGAGAAAGAAAGAATGAGACAGGCGGTGATTATCATTCATACGTCGTTACGATTAAGCAAGCGATAATTCCCGTTTTCCTTCTTCCCTTCGTTTTCTTCGCGGGCTCAGAAACTGGCGAGACGGTGGCGCGAAAATACGAGGTCGCGCGTCGCTTATTTACAATGAAACTCGTGCTACTTTCAATCCTTTCTTTTCCTTCCTCTCCCTACGAAAGAGGACGGAGCTAAAGAGGATTTCATCTCCGTTGGAACACTCGAGACGAAGAGGGGAAAAAACGGGATGGAAAGTTAAATCTTTTTTCCCCCATTTCTCTCCGTATCTCCTCCCGCGCGTTGCGATAATTCAAATCGAAATCAAATCCGTTCTCCAACTCCGTCCTCTCTTCTCCTTACAAGAGTTTCCCCTTTCGGCCGTTCTTCTCTTATACAATGACAATGCTACGATGAGGATGCTGCGTGTTACATGGGTATGTAAGTTATGCCATTATTTACAGAAAATGCGCACATTCACACCACGTTTACCTTCCGCTCTAGACTTTATTATGTGGGCGACAGACGATGAGAGCGAGTGATTTCTGTTCTCTTTTCTTCTCGTGAAAAACACATGACTGGATGACACCGATAGAATATGCCGATCGAATCGTGCCGATTATTGAGAAGGAAATAAAGTGTCGGGATATGTGTTGTTTTTTTCTGTATCTTGTTTTGCTTTTTTTTGTCGGAATTTTTATTAACGAGAGAACAACAGTTGAGTAAAAGTTAAATCGACTAGAACACTGGCTAGAGTAAAAAGACCATCTCTTCGGTTCAGTAAGTAAAGTCACAGTTTCAACGCAAAACTGAGAAGAGGTAGGTGGAAAGGGAAAAGAAGAGAAAGAAAGAGGGAAGAGAGAAAGACTAACAGAGAGAGAAAGGAAAAAGAGCGAGAAGGAACAAAAGGCAAGAGTGACTAGTGGAGAGAGCTGGCGACAGAAGTGTTCGTGTCGAGATTTAGTGAAGAGTCACTATTGACGGAGCAAAACAGAGACGGACAGATCGAGATAAAATCGATAGACAGATAAATAGGTAGATAGACAGACAGACAGACAGACAGATAGACAGAAAGAGAGATCGTTTCGTAAACTGTCCTAATCTAATTAATCGTAGAGTATAGGAGAATTACCAATAGTAAGAATAACCACGATAATCATAATAATTCTAACGTTAGCATCGATAAGTATAGTATAATAATTTAGCTTTTTTTTTTAAACTTTTGATAACATCCCTAATTCCCCGTGCTTCGTTTCCTTTTCTTTGCCTTCGTTTTCTCCCGCCTAACTTTTGCCACCGTTGAGCTTAAAAACGAGTCTCGCTCCTTGCTTTTACGCTCCCGTAAAATCTCGTCGTACTCGCGACGGCAAGTATCATATTACGATGTGTGTGTAAGGCCGCGTTTACTTAATCGATATCAATGTACATCGTCGCGACGATAAGTCGTGCATTTACATGACGCTTCGCTGGTCGCTGCGATGCTAGTGGCGAAACATTCAAGCAGCAGCTAATAACGCGCTCATCAGGCTTCTGAATCATCTTTGCTTTATCCCTTACATTCTATCTTTTCTCCGATCATGCGCAAAGTGTTGCAATACTCGATACCGTGTGTATTAACAATCGAGTTGAAATCAGTATTTCGATATCTCGACGAATTTTAGTCAAGTTTGTCGACGCGCGACGCGTCAAACAATACTTCGTCCAATCCGCGGATCGACGATGAAACGAAACTAAAGTCATCTATCCGTGTTGCTGAAAGTTATCTCGGCAACTCGTAACAATTAAGAATATATTAACGTGGATTCCCTTCACTTTACACCCGAAAAAATTCGTTCGACTTAACATGACAAGGAGAAATTCCGAAGCATGATAAAGGCATTTTCATCAGGCACCATTGTTGCACTTCGCGCGTCTCGATTTAAAAAAAAGGACATTAATTGAACCGAGAGTCGAGCGCAAAAACGTAGCTTTAATCCGACGCCGTACGCGTTTTCCTCTCCTCGGGGGACCCACTGAAGACACGTAATAATTAGATACTGAGATTAAAAGAATCCGTATACGGAGTGTGTAACAATTATCTCATCCTTTAGTTAGCGAACTAACATGCACTTGTCAAAATCCGACGAGAGAGAGGGAGAGATAGAGAAAGAGAGAGAAAGACAGAGAGAAAGGATAGAGAGATTTGAGAGAGAATAAGGGAGCTCGCTTTTCGTCGCCCTACTCTGTAAACGTGCGATGCATCAAAAAATACTCTGTCGGGTTCAAAAGTCGACGATGAAAAGCATACAACATCGTCCCTAAGAATTTCCTTCCGCCGCGCACGCGGATGCGCGCCGGAACAGGCTGTCGAGCCGCAATGCGAATCTCTTTGAATGCCATCACCTCTGCTTCTGCAACGTGAGCGCGTGACAGAACGATTCCCCTCAAATCCGTTGCCGATTGCCGCGCTCCGCTCTCGCGCGAGCTCTCTCTCTTCTTTATTTTGTGTCATATATAAAAAATGTACTCTTTCCCGTTTCGCCACCGCTAAAGTATGTACAAACGAATGGTAAATCCCTCGCCCCTCGTGTTCGCGCGACCGCTAACATTTTTATAGTGTGTCTCTTCTCTTCCTTCTTGTACGTTTAATTTTACTGCCTTACTCGTCGAAGTAGGGTGAAAAATGTGTCCGTCGCTAACCAGGCAGTGAAAAATCGATATTCAACAAATAATTTGGCATAATCTATATTTGTCTTAAATGTAATTCCATATATATATTTTTTTTAGTGAACCATATACAGGATGTCTGATAAGTAACTGATCAATCGAAGTATGTAGGTAGATTAGGGCAAACTGAAAAGAAAAGTCAGATATGCAAAATTCGCAATAGTTATTAAGTTTTTAATTAATACGTCTAAGCGAATGAGTGAACGGAAACAGGCTTCCGACTGTAGGCCGGGCTCGGTGGGCGTAGTGTCGCTCGTCGCTCGCGCGCCGCGGGCGCCGCTCATTTGCTTAGACATAATAATTAATAACTCAATGACTATTTTGCATCATGGTATCTGACTTTTCTCTTCAGTTTGCCTTAATCCACCTACATATTTCGGTTCATTAGCAATTTATCAGACACCCTGTATAAATTGTTGCATCTGCGAAGAAAAAATTTGCACGTTTTATTCCGAATATAAACTTGGAGTGTAAATTAATTTTGTATTTTTATTAAATTGAGATTATAGCAGTCTCGCATCTTACAATTGATCGCTCTAAAATTAATTTACATAAATAGCAGCGGCATGCTTCTTAGGACTTGAGGTAGACAGAGAAAGCTCGAGGAGCCTGATATGAATTCGTTAGGATTTGTCTCGCGCGTTGATCCGAAAAGCAGAAATGCACAAACCAATCGCGTGGACGAGATGCTGCAACGCAAGATAGCAAAGACTTCTTCGAGGACGTACATTTTTCATCCTGCTTCGTTGTTATACTTTCGCGTTTGATGCACTTTCAAGAGTTTATATCAAGCTGAATAAAAATATCCATCGATATACGAACATTATATCGTGAGGTTTTGAAAATATATATGCGTCTCGTAATCGAGAGACAAGGCTTTCTTGCAATGTAAACCTACATAACACTTGCTTTTTTTCACAGGACGTTAGTAGTATCGACGTATTGTTGACGACGATAACGAAAACAAAAATGAAGCTAAAAAGTTATATATTTCTTTCATCGCGATCAGGGCGAAATTCGACGCATTTTTCAACACCGGATAACTCATTCTCGATTTCAAGACTCACTCTCAACAGCGACTCTCGACAGACAAATGTCTGCGGTAAACACGATTGAGAATTGCTTCCAAGTGATCACTTGAGAAAGTATCGCGTATATCGAGAGTTGATCTTAAGAATGAAAACTTTTCGAGCGAGTGCACAGTGCATGTTCGGTGCATACCGAGAAATTTTACTCCGCAGGATATTAACAGTCTTCGTACGATTCTTGCAGAAAGAACCTTTCCCTTGCAGTTCGAATAATGTTAAAATAAATATTTTAACGCTATTCGCCGATAAACGAAGAATCCTCTGATTAATCTCTGAGAGCGACTTCGCTAGAAAAGTTCCTCACTTGCTCGCGTTTATTCTCTACTCGCAAATAAAAGATCGCGATTTATTACTACAGATCGCGGACGATACACTGATACATATTGATATATGTAAATTAGAAGAAGTATAACACAGATAAAAAATAACGTGCTATTACGCTCACTGCTTCTGATGGTTATTGGCGACCATTCGATCGCGACTAATTAGTACGCTTACGCCTCTCTATGTGATTAATAATTTTATAGTACCATCGGAAAGAAACCACGTAAGATAACACTGTATGTATACAATAATCATATTAAATATTTATGTACTTATTATTTATTGCCGTTTGAGAAACTGTTATCGATTATTCATGCAAGTTGAATGTCATTAAACTTATTTATCACTGCTGACAACCTAATCTTGAACATTATACGTACGATATATTATATATATGAATAATATCAACTGTATTAATTCTTGTACAAAGTGCCTCAGACCACAAAAATATTCAAGATACAGATTGATGAAAAAACGTGATAATTTGCAACACAGATATTTTATCAGTTAAATTTCAGAAACATAAATAACAGAGTCTCGTAATTGATTGTAACTCAATTTTAGCTCAATGTCTCGGAAATTTCGATTGGGATTCAATTGCAGTGAAAATTCCAATGAAAAGTGGTTGAAGATTTTTGCGAAATAAATCTTTAGCTTCGCCGGAAAAGAAATATTTCTCGGCAAATCTTTCCCATCTTGCATATTTTATTTTATGAAAGAAAACAACGTTCCTTTCTTTGCTTCGCGACAGATTTTTGCGACGACACGAGAGATCTTCCGTTCGAATCTATCGGGCGAATGGTCGTCCAACAGACAACAGCGATCGTATCTAACAGTTGAAAAAGCATTGCCTCGCTGGTCGCAAAATTAATTCGGTAAGCAACTTCGTCAGTCGCGGTTCCTCTCCCGCCCCGTTTTCCCTTTTCTATTCAGGGACTTTCCGCGCTTCCGTTATCGCGGTCCCACGTCTTACACCCAAGTAACGTTGCAATCGACCCGAGAATCTTTTTCAGCGACAAATGCATGTCCGTGCTCTTATCCTTCGACAATTAAATCCGCAAAAACAATTGGCGGTACACAGACTAGGTAGGAAAACTCTGCATTCTGTGCTCTGACAACTCAGCTAATATATATAATGACGTTAGTCTGGCGCATGCAGACCACGACAGAATGTATGAATACCTCATAATTACACGTTGCATATGCATGTACGTTTATATACATACACCTTTGTAATATGATTAGATATCTACGCGTTTACTCTGGTCTATATCGTACGTGTTTTCGCACAATCAGCCTTTCCGAATATATAATATTTCGACTATGTTTCTGCTATTACCTGAGATGAAAAATAAATAGTAACCGATTAATTCAAACGAGCCCGCAACGAGTTCGCATAATTCTCAACGCGCGCATTGTTACGTCTAATATGTATTATTATCTCAAATCCGAAAGCTATGACTAAATCAACGTAAATATATTAGCAATTAGTTGTTCGATTAATCGATAAGTTTTAATTTTGTTAGCTCCGCGCGTCGAATGTCACAGCGAACGGCCGGAAGTCTCTCGCAAAGAGGAAATCCGCAATAAAACCGAAACAATCTGCTAGGTGGTAAAAGCCAACTGATCCGATCGATTGCATCGTTTAAACGTACCATTCGTTTATATGGACAAAACTCTAGATCATCGTACTGCCTATAGGGTACTGTCTACGCCTTTAGAAGTCTCCCCGTTCGCATCCCCTTATTTAGACGAAGGAACGTACTAGTCGAATGTAAGGTTTACTGGCAGAGTGCTAGAAACAATAACTAGAACCAATTGCTGGCTGAGCCGAGCTTTGTAGAAAGACCGCCGATGCCCTTGCCGAACATGCTACCGACTTTGCCAACAACGTTCGAGGTGACGTTGCTCAGATTGGCCACGTAATTCTCTTCCGTCTCAACGATCGTCACTTTTGTCTTAGGTCTCTCCACTTCGTCATCATTGCCGTTCTCCGAAAGCCCTCTGCAAAAGAAGGCCCGAGTCACTTTCCTGCTACGAAATATTTTTCCGCTCCGCATAGCAGAACATTTTCATACTTAAAACATTCAAAGATTAGTTTCTTCAAATTGCCGATATAATAATAAAATTACAAATTTTCTTCGACCACAGCTGGCCACATTTGTTAATTAATCGGTTAATGCAGAAAATTTGTTGCGCACTTTAATCATGTGGAAGAATTTTGCAATTTTATAAAGCCAATTTCAAATTTAGTTAGAACTACGAATGGAAATCTTCAAATACCAATATCTTTTTATCGGACGTCTGAACTGAATATTTTAAGTATGAAAATGTTCTGACCCCCTTAACGTTAGAGATTAAAAGATCTTACTCTTCGTTCTGAGCGCTCATGGTTAAGGCACAAGTTGCTTCTTCCGTCTTCATCCTCTTGTCTATAGTCTGATATGTCTTCGTGTTGAGTTTCTCCTCCATGACACCCTGGAGCTCAAAGTCCGAGTAGATCTTCTTCACGATATGAGCTAGGCAGGTACATTGATACAAATGCAGGCTATGATCGAGCCTCTCGGACAACCAATTGCATAACATTTGTATCTGCGCCGTGTACCATTGCTGCAAACATAAGTCAAAAGTAACTCGACGAAATCTCCCCCGATATCGCGAACTGCTAGAGCCGCTCCAACTTCTCGTTGGGTACACAATTACAATTAGATTTTTTTTCGCGTACTATTTGAACCAACTTTTACCTCGAAGAAAGTTAAAATCCACAATTCGTCGAGGACTTTGCTGCGAATCTGATCCATGCAATTTCTCATGAAATTTACGTAAGCCTGTCCCATTTCCTTGCCGCTCCCTGATACTTTCTAAAGAAACAAATTATAAGACGTCGGTTACGAACATTCCAATAATTCTCGATGCGTGTATATTGTCGCTCCCGTGGCATCTCGATTCTTCGCTAAATTATCAATTGAACGAAAGGAATACCGTGAGACTGAGAATGGAGCCAATGAAAGAACCCTCGTCGTAACGAGACAGCTTAGACAGTGTCGCTTCCAATACCGTTATTAACTTATTAATCATCCCTTGATTCATTCCCGCTGATGTCTTTTCAATCATGTCATCGATCTTGGAGTGATATTGATGCTGGAAATATGAATATTAATAATAGCAACTCAAATTGTATCTAATTAATTTCACAACGATGTCATTGTTATTTAACGTGGAAAAGTTGTTTTATCTTAAAATAAAATAACTATTTTAAAATTATTTTAAAAGTGAAATAAATATTGAAACAATATATTAAAAAAATATATTTAGTGTTAATTTATTAATTAAACAAGAATACGAGGTAAAGTGTCAATTAAATTTAACTTAAATCATTACACGGAGAGAATTTTCTCTTAAAATTTTGCTTGAAAATCATGTGATCGTGGGACAACACGGCATTTCGAAGAATTTTATGAAAGTTTTTTGAAAGTCGTACATTTTACTTGTTAGTACACATTCCCATACGGCAAAAAATGTTACAAAGATATCCGAGAGATATCTAAATATTACAATAATCTGATGAATCTGATACAGAAAACTATTCAGGTATCGCTTGGATATCTGAGAGATGTCTTTCAGATTCTAAACATCATGATTATTTCATCTGAGATATATCTGATTTTATATCAAATACTACATTTTAGTAAAATCGGACTTTACATACTGCAGAATCTACGAAATATTTCAAATATGGCCGGTGAAATGATATCTGATTTAAGTTTTACAATATTTTGCTGTGTGGATTTTATTAGTAAAATCTATGATAAATTTTCAAAAATAACTCTTATAAAGTTCTTCAAGATGACAATTGTTCCACGATTACATGATTTTCAGGGTGAAATTTAAGAGAAATTCTCTCCATGTATGGTTGTCATGGATCTCACTACATTATATTATATCTACGTTGAAATGATTTGGCGAGTGAAAACGCGGAATGTTACATCGCGTTTCTCGACGGTTCTCCCGGGGATCAGCTACCGAATGAACTTACCACATCGACTCCATCGACAGTACAAAGCTTAAAACTCTGATTCTTGGCGTCCAAAATAACGTTCACCATAGCGCACATTTCCGACGGTATGATATAATCTGTGGAAATGAAGGTCATGCCTTTCTTAAGCCACTGCTGGAAGGCCGCGTCGGTCCTCTGAATGCACGACTCCACCATGTCACACGCCATCAATTTTAGTCTCTGCTCAAGGTGTTGCCTGAACTCCTGATCAGGCCAGTGCAAACCGCCGATGAACGATTGCAGCGCGTCCAACTTCCAGAAGAGATCCTCCGATGTGGCGCAACCGTTCCCCTTGATCTCCCATCGCTCCTTCTCGAAGCCCTTGTGAATCGACTGAGCGATTGACGTTTCCATAAGATCAACGTAACGCACCACCAACGGCGCGAATGTGTCGCGTAGATGCTGATGGAATCTTCCGTTCTTCAAATTGTCTACGTGCAAATTAAACTTTGCGACCATCTATAGAAGCCTTAAGTCTAATTTCAAAGCGCATCGCTGATAAGATTAAGATTAGAAAAGATAATCAAGTGGAAACCTGTCGGTCGTAATCCTGGATGAGAATAAACTCACCGTCGGTCCTGAGATAATCATTCATTATCTGGAACAGTGGGAAACTGTCCCACGTGTCCGGCGGTTGCTCCGCGAGTACTTTATCCATGTCGACGGCGAAGAGTGACCAGAAGATCTCGGCGTGCTCCACCATAAGATCGCTAAACCAGGCGAACGCCTGCGGTACAGTGTAGTAGGAGCGGATCGTGAAAATATTGGACATCGCACATATACGGTGGGCATATTTCCTTCAGCTCGGGGTGATGGGGACGCCACCCTGAGCACGGGGCCCTCGAGCACCCAGAAGACACTACTTCTACTTCATAATGTGCGTGAGAACGGTCGTAAAATTTGTAAATGCTAAGCGACAAGCGTTTGCTGCATCTAAGACCTCAACGTGATCATTGAGTCGAGCTAAACGTCGTGGGAGATATCACGATCGAATGCCGATAAGACGTTCCTCGGCTGCGAGAGATGTCCGAGGTGATACGTGGCAAGTGAAAGTGAAACTAAATTTAAACTAAACGCAGCGATGTGTGGAGTGCGGAGTGCTAGGATAGATGTAGCAATGAATTATTTTATTCCTTTGCTAAATAAAAGTATTATTAATAGAATATTGATCGGTGAAACTACTGACAAATGGCCGCGCTTTCATTTACAATTATATAATAATTAAGAAGTGACCTTTGGGCCCTCGAAAGACTGTACTTTACACACACACACGCGCGCGCGCGCGCACACACACGCACACGCACATTTAATCATTGCATCCTGTATTTATTGTCCTGTTTGACGTGTTTCATGGTGTATATACACGATGTAGAGGCAAACGTAAAACAACGTAAAAAAAAGTAGAGTGTTGCTCTTTGTCTCTCCGCAAGAAAGTGAACGTCTCTCAGTTGCAATAGGATATCTCACGACGTCCGCGAGTTGAAAGATTATTCTATATGAAAGCGACTTTCGCGGTGATAAGAGAAGCTCTCTATGCGACTGTCTACGCGGGCCAATTGTCTACGACGACGAGGAATGAGCGCGTTTGTCTTCTGAGGAGGTGGCGGACCCTTACCAAGTCCGTGTTTCAAGGCATGCTGACCCTCTCTCTCGAGAGCCCCGAGAATCGACACTCAGTTCTAAAAACCCAACTAATACCTCCGAATAATGTTCCTCATTTTGCTGGAGCAGGTCGACGCACAATTCGGCGAGATGTATAAGATCCTCCAGCTTCTTGCTGGATGGCACGCACACCTCACCGCTCAGATCGTCTTCGATCTTTGCTTCGGCGGACAATTTGGTGTAGTTTACAAGTGCCGCGGTTTCCAAGCAGTTCTTTATCAGGGCTTTCACTTCTTCCTGCGGCACGGGCGTCACGCTGTCCTTCATGAGCACGCGTTCCAAGAGGGATAAAGTTGCTTTTAACGCGCCCTCCGGACGCCCGAATGGGAAACCGTACCTGTTGCCAGAAGAGACACAGTTGGTGACAGTTTAATCGGTCGCGGCAATCTTTGGGAAATTATTTTTGGAAAAATATCGATCAGTCTCTTCTATTTTTGAGAGACTTTTTCATTGCAACAGCTATTAATAGCATGCATAAAAATTAATTTCTTCCCAAGTAAAAACGTACATATTGTTACAAACATTATTTTCAAATAAAAGAAAAGATACTTTTAAAAAAGAAAAATATCGAGAAAAATAATTTAAAATACGTAAGAAGGTAATTTGTAGAACTAAATATTAAAGGCGTAAATAATTGTTTGTAACAAATTTTTTTTTAAACCACAGTTCCAAAGAGATGAGAATTGCTTACCTAAAGTTGGTGATTTGGCTTTCGAGAATTTGCCTGAGTCGTTCTTTAATCTCCTGAAACTTATCTTTCTCCTCGTGGGTAATCGAACCCACGCCATCGGCGGATGTTGTATTACCATAAACATGAGTGGCACAGAAGGCGAAACTAAAGTGTATCAATGTTGGATCTATCATAATTCCACGATCGATTCTGTCCAACAGATCATGAAGATAGCAAAGATGCCGAAAGCACCCGCGCACGCCGTATCTATTGTACAGAAAACAATATTACGGACAAAAATAAGAGAGAAAAATAATTCGTACTTTCCAATTTTATCATATTTCGTGTCTTGCAAAACACCCGTTTATGAGGTGTGAAAATATACTTGATTGAAACAAATAATGAAGTATTACAAGTATAATTTTTCATTCAATAATATAAATGTAATATATAACATATATATTTGACACGACAGATACGCTGTTGAGTAGGAAATTATAATATTGATGTTACGTAACCGTTAGCTGGTGTTTACTGGCTTTGCAGCGAGAAGGAAATTTGAAGGGCTGATAAAAAAATTTTTGATTACCTGGCACAGTATTCATCCAGCACAAAAACTTGACCAGGCGAGAACCAGCCGAGCGAACAGTAAGGATCGTTCAGTCTGTAGTCCAGGATCAAGTTCTGCAGGTACTTGAACAAACCGTGATGGTCGAACTTGCACGGATCTGCGCTGATATAATCCTCCATCCCGTGCTTCTTGGCACGGTCGGCGTCACCCTGAATCTTACTGATGGTTGAATTCTTGTCAGCGACAGAGACCGGCGGAGTGGGCTTGTGCGACTGGCCAGTCGCCCGATACATTGCCATCACCCACAAGTGACACTCGTTCTCGTCGTCCGAGGCGTACACTATATTGTCGCCTTCGCGCACAGCGTTGAAGAAATATCTGTCGAATACATGCAATTGGTGATTGCAAATTGTGCAATTAGGACACACGATCTTCGCCTGTCAGCTGTGAAATATCTCGCTCGATCACGTTGGGAAAATGACGTGTAAAAATAAAATGTTGAACGAATCGGACTAATTGCCTTCCAAAGTATTGGATACTAATAAAATTTATATTGTAAAATCAACTGAGGTAGAAATCTATTTTCTGAAGCTTTGGAATTATTATGTAAAGCATCTAACAGCGTAGTTTTGCAATAATAAAACGAATAGAGTTAAACGTCTACTGCTAAGAACAAAAAGTGTCTTAATAAAACTTTGATAATTAACGTCTGACAGCGAACGCGATTGCAATAGGCAATCTTACGAATCTGTGCGACTACGAGCATGCTACTGCAGCGGGGATTAGGTATTTCTCCTTCTTTCTCTCTGCACGAGGGAGGAAAATTTACCTTCCTCCCTCCAAATCCATGCCGACCATGAGATTAGCAGAAACGGCCTCGATATAGTCCACTGTATAGCCATCGAGCTGCATCATTTCCGACGGCTCGCTTTTCTTTTCTTTGTACGAGCACATCGCAAATGTGTACTGCGAGACCTGGACCAACACAAAGTACCGCTTCTTCCACTTTTTCCATACGGATTTGCCCATCGCGTAGAGATAGCCGCAGTGCTTCATGTTGAGCGGCTTGTCCATGCGGCAGGCGATCTTCATGCGTAGATCCTGATCGGCGCAATTCTTGGCCACGTTCATGCGATGCCACTCGGGCACTTTGCACGAGAGCGGGGTGGGCCGCAGGATCACCTTGCCCAGCTCCTTGTCGTCGAGCGCGAGCATCGCCGGATTCTCGGTGTACAGTCTGACCTTGACCACCGGCAGCGGGTGCATTGTCGTGAAGTCACCCTGAGTGTCCCACCTATAAATAGGACCCGTGGACGAGAATGATGCGGTCGGCTCTGACCTCCCGTTGGTATATCGCGATCGGGTTGGTACATCCCCGATCGTCGATTCTCTTTCTTTACTCACATAGGCTTGGAGGCCTCGGCCTGATCGGTCTGCAGCTTCTCGCCGCCCTCCACCTCCATGGTGCAATAAACTATTCTATCGGGTGCTAGGCTTTTGAGGCCCTTGACCTCCATTACGACTACTTCCAGCTGGAAGGTCAGGCCGACGTCCATTTTCGTCAGCTGGGGATCGGAATCGGCGGAGTCGCCCTCCAGTTTAGCGAGGGAGCCCTGACAGCGGGAGCGGGAGCGCTCACCACGATGGTTGTAGCGCTTCAGCTTCTGCAGCCCGTATTTGCTGTCTATCGAACCCTTGGAGACCGGTAACGACTCCAGATTAGTCATTAGCAGGTTGATAGACGACTTGAGCTCCTCGATGTAGAGCGACTCCATCTCTTTCAGAAGGAACCTGGGCATGAGCTTGCGGTTCTAGGGATAAAGAAGGAACGGTCGGCGTTCAGGAACGAGCAGAAGCGATCGGTGAGATATCAGCGATTGAACGAATAGAAATAACAACGTATCCATGTCCAAAACGAAACGGCGTTAAAGTAGAATAAAAGCCGAAATGAAAAGAGGAAGAAGCGACCGTCACGATACCTTCTCCATCTCGTTGACCTTTTGTATGCGACCGTCCAGCTCCCTCCTGATGGCGGCAGCCTGTTCGTCGGCTGAGTCCAACAGGAGGGCGTTGAACAGAAGCTGGTGCTCGAACTTCTTGATGCCGAGAATCTGCTGAAACATGTCGTACAGCTGCTCCTTCGACAGTATCAGCTCCGAGTTCAAAGACTGCTGTTGCATCCTGGAAGGCCGTTTGGTGTCCTCGTCACCAGTACCTTTCAAGATGCAATCGAATTTGGCCAACCAGGACGTAAGCACAGTCTCTTTGCTCAGCCCGTCGATTTCCGGGAGGCTCCGAACACGCTTCTCAATGTTCTTCTTGAATACCTCGCGGAAGTCGAGCTGGGAGCATGCACCGCTCTGTACCATCTGCACCACTCGGTCCGACTTGAGGAACACGTCGTAGTAATTCTGTATGGCATTATGGAATGCCTCGTCGGCCATGATCTGCGTCTCGCCCTTCAAAAAGCTCTGCAATTCATACGAGCGATATGTCTCATGTCATTTCCTTTCGCGCTGTAACATTCCTCTCGCCCAAGTGTAATATCGATCATTCTCGATTCTACGGATTATATTCTTCTCATTAACATCTAAAACAGTTTCCTGAACGGAACTACTCTTAAGTTCATATATATACGCATGTATTATGTTTCTATACGTAAAACAAATTGTATGATGAATTTCTAATTTCGCGTAATAAGGGAAAAGCACGAGAAATTAATGTAGATCTCACGCAGCGATACGAGACATAAAATACGATTGCGTTGGTATAGCGGGGACAGTCTATATTTACAGCGGCCAATAATTTAATGCGATCGTACAGCTTCGATATATCTAAGAGCGGCGAAGGTGAAGGTTACAGGTTAAACTATAAGACCCTGCATAAGGCTTCGAGAAACGGCTATTCATCACGAAGGGTTTCTCTTATTTCTTAAAATTATAAGTAAGTGTAACGAATATTTAAGCGATATTTCCTAGCGAAATCACGTAAGTGGACGATTGACGGTATTTAATAAAAACACACGGCAAATCTATCCAGCGGTTTACCTGAAAACGAGAACATATGGTCTCTAGTTGCTGCTTCGTTACTTTCATCTGCCTTCGCGTCATGTCCATCGGTTGCTTCGCATTGAACGGATAAGCGATGCATCTAGATATGAAGACGTAAAGCTGAATCCGAGTTTTCCTCTGCTCCTCCTCCCTCTCTTGCTTATCCTGAGGGAGACAAGAAAATTCGTATCGGCGTAGCGAGATCGCGTATTGTTAGAAAGATTGTCATCTCATTTCTCTTCGCAAAAGAAATTGGACAAAGCACGTTTTCCACAATCGTTGCAAACCGACCGCAAGTTAAGAGCTCGAATTATTTCGCACATTAGATCCTCGGCAAAGAGAAATTCTCCGACACACTTTATTGTGTCGCATTTTAGCATCGTCCTTATTTTGGAATAGGTTGAATTAATAATTAATATTTTACGTTGCCTCTCATCTTCATCCATTCTTACTAAATTGGTAGAAGTCATTTCAATGCATTCTGATTATTTTTTCAAAATGTCTCTCATTTCTTTATTAAACTTTGCTTTGTTAGTATCATTCTCCTTCGCTCAATTAGATGTCTAACTTTAGCTTCTCTTTCTTTAACCTTTTGTTCATTCTCTAAACCTTCTTTAATCATATTTTTTCACAAACTGTCAAAATTCGCATGCGAGGTCACGCGAATCTAAAACCAATCGGCATCGCGGAAAACAGGCCTCTGTTAAAAACTGTTCGATATTAACGACATTTACGCCGGTAACATCTCGTTTTTTTTTTTTTAGAAAGGGAGAGAAATATTCTTCATTATATTATTTGTTTTATATCACGCACGTTTTACACTTTCGTAATAAACATTTTGCGTGCGACAAGAAAAAAAACAACGTCAGTGTTTTCTCGACCATACCTGGCATTTTTAATAATACAGAAAATTTCTTGCGAAAAATATTACCTCGACTAGGGTTTGAACCTGGACCTCCCTACACTCTAAGCGGGCGTCTCCACGTGCCTCGGTGGTCGAATTGGTGAGACTCCCGCCTAGAGTGTAGGGAAGTCTAGGTTCAAACTCTGGCTGAGGTAATATTTTTCGCAATAAATTTTCTGTATTATTAAAAATGTCAGGTATGGTCAAGAACACACTGACGTTGTTAATCACCGCTGGCGACATTGAAGAATTCTTATTAGTTAAGAAAAAAAAACCTGCTCGACGAGAAAGAAAATTCAGTGCACCCGCGTACCTGCAGCTCCGCTTCCGTCTTCTCGCTGGCCACCGAGGGAGACGGACTGGTGGGCCGCTGAGCGTAATTCGCGGCGTCCTGGGCCGCGCTCATCGACGGCGACAGGGAGTTCCTGGCGCTGGAGAGATTGGGCACGTCCAGACCGGCCCCGGCGGTGTCCTGCGGCCCCGCGGCGACGCGACTTCCGGATCCGTGGGTGCTCGCGGTGCTCGGCGGGCCCACGTGGTTCGGGCCCCCCGGCGAGGCGGTGAGGCCGGACGCGAGCGAGCCGACGCTACCGGAGCCCGGGCCGCTTCCGATACTTCCGGGATGACGACGGGAACCGTGGGAACTGCCGCTCCCGGCGCGGCCGCCGCCACCGCCGCCACCGCCGCCATGGTGAGTGCTCTGGTCCTCCTCACTCTCCTCCTCGGATGAACTTGGGTCTATCATCGTCTAAGAAGGGGCGCTCTAAGGGGGTACGCACGCGGTTCTCGACCCCCCCCTCGCAAGAGGCCCAGCCGCTTCACGTGGTCACGGAGCCGTCGTGTTCCACCACTTCCGTAGCGTTAATCACGCGCTCTTCTATAAAACTGAAACGTTATTCATTTTTATTACCTCCCAGCGTGATTATCTTTAATTAAGAGAAAGAAAGAGGGAAAGGGAGAGAGAATTTCTTACGCCGCTTTTAAATATTTAACGCAACGGAGGGTAATCGATGATTAAAACGGTTTTGCCATCGCGAAGCATCGCAACGAGATGTAATTAATGAAACTAATAAGTGCTTTAGCAGCCAGTCACATTAAATTATATGGCTGAGGATTAATGCATTTTATAGTAGCAAGTAAAACTGTAATTCCCTTTCTCTGACGCAAAGCCGGATTATTTCGTTAAACGTACAGCGAGTTCAATTATCTTGATTAAGTTGAAAATTTCATATTAAGTGTAAGACAAGTTATAGTTACCGTTGTGCTAACCGTCGCGATTGTTACCGTCCATTGTGTCTAACGTAAGCGCGGAAGTTGCGTGTCAAATTTGCCTGCGGGCTCCTGCACGCAATTTCCACCCGATCCTTCGCGCAAAGGCGCGCGCTCGACGCGCCGGCTGCGGCTCGCATAATTACAGGCCGTTGTACGCAAAAGCGAAGAAAAGCGTTTATCCTAATTCCGTTTTGTGCTGTCACGCGCGAAACAGCAATTTGCAATCCGTCAGCGTCCGGGCTTGCCATCGCTTTGCGTCTCGTCGCGGAAACTCGCAAAAGGACTCGGCCGAACCTTTGTGAAGTTGGCACCTCATGTCTCAAAAAATCTTTTTTTTTCAGTTCTGAATGCACCCAGAAGAGTTCTAGAGTTCCTTATCAATTTTAAAAA
>NW_011967189.1:604986-618614 GCF_000949405.1 Vollenhovia emeryi
TTTTTCGGACCCAAGTATGAAAAATCGCGAGAACTTTTTATTCGTCGGTAATAGTTTTCGATAGAACTCTTGAGGGGCTACCCAGAACTCCCAACAGAACTGCTGGGACTGTTAAAAAATTTTCCTTCCTTTTTTTTCTCCTTCGAAAATTTTCAAAGTCCCGAAGGAGAAAAATTTTCTGACAGTTCCGGCAGTTCTGTTGGGAGTTCTGGGTAGCCCCTCAAGGGTTCTAAAGGAAATCCTAATGACAAAATTAAATATTTCCAATACTTTTAGTGTTATCGCTGATTTCGAGATTTCATTTTGTGAAGTTAGCATCCCCAAGTTTCAAATTTAACTTTTTTAGGCTAATTCGCCAGAACTATTTTTAAAATTGATAAGGAACTCTAGAACTCTTCGGGGTGCATTCAGAACTGAAAAAAAAAGATTTTTTGAGACATGAGGTGCCAACTTCACAGAGGTCTCGGCCGAGTCTTTTAGGCTGGTCCCTCGTTCCGTTTCTCCATCAAGAGGATCCTTCAGCCATTTTTTTACCGACACAGTCAAATATAGTTTTTGCGCTTGTAATTCTTTTTATTAGCTTTTATGCGCAAAATAATACCAGGATAAATTGCGGACTAAAAAGGCTAATAGAGAGTAGGTCTACTAGTTACTATGGTCATACTGGCAAAACGGAAGTCAGAGCTGCTAAAAGACAGCTCAATGGAAAAATCAGCCGTGCAACCCAGCAGAAATTACGGGGATTTAATTCTGGTAATCCGTCGAAGAGAGACAACTGAATTTATCGGTCTACAAGGTACTTTGTGCGCGCGGCTTCGCCGCGCGGTTCTACCTTAATTATAATTGATCGTCGGAAAAGTCTGCCGCTTCTCTTAAAATGCTATCGGATCGCCGCGGGCGAGTTCAATCGACTTTTTTCACGGGAACCTGCAGTAATGAGAGTAGACTCCGAGGGGAAGAATATACAAATTGTTGTGCAACTAAATAGAATCCAACATTCCAAAAATTTTAGCGCCATTCAGAATTTTAAATACACAAAGGTCAAAAGATGTACGAACAGAGTCCGAAGCGGGAAATAGAGCCGCTTAAGTGGCGTTGCATCTCATTATTTTCCTTACAATTATTTCAAATGCCATTGAAAGCATGGAGCTATTCTAGTTAAATTAAATGTCTTAAATATTGTAAAAATATCGGTTATAACTCAGCACGGCAATTTTCCACGTTTTTCAACCTTCGTTCCCGTTTCGCAAAAAAAAATACGTCGCCGTTTATTAGAAATGCATTCGAGCCGCAGAATATCCGTCATCCGTCGAATATCTTTCCCTTCGCAAACGAACTTGCAGCGGGGAGAAGTGTCGGGCGAATTTGTTGACCTTTTCAATAGGATAAATACATTCTCCCGTATTTATTGACAGCACAATATGCCCCGCGTGGAACGGCTCGCGGGCTACGGGTGGTAAAGCTTAATTGCATTTAATCTCTCCATACGCGCGATACAAGTCCATCGATAATTACACCGGCCCTTTGATGTGCGCCTGTAATAGTACACAGTCCCTCGCCCACACCCTCGCGTGCGCGCGTTACACGTTTGCACTCGATTTAAACTGTCTTCCGGCCTGCGAGAGGCTCGCCTTCGGACCGGTATATCGGAAAAGCGCATCGGTGCGTGATAATGCGTAATATCTTCGAATGCAGTGTGCCCTTGCGCATATATCGCGGCGACGGGAGACGTGCTCCCGTAATAAAATCCGTGAGCCTCTGCAAGGATACGGCGATCGAAAAATATATTCGCGAAATTGTTTTCCGCAAATCCGCGAGGCGGCTTTGAATAACGTTTTACCGAAAGGCCGGTATTACCCTCGCAATTTCTCAATTTTCAACATTAAACTCCTCGATTGATGAGCTACAAATAAAGTCTCCGCTAAATTAATGCCGACGTGCAATTAAATGAAATGGAATTAAAATTATATCTTTCCTCTCTCCTTTGGGAGATGCATTTTCTCGTTTTAAAAGTTTATTTCAGACCCAGGACGTGGCTTTGTACGAGATAATTACTTTCAAAATAAATTGGTATCCTTCTTGTCAAAAATCCCATCTGTAATGTCTTGTATTCCAATTCTAGTTAACGAGTTTAATGTTTTTTACGGCGTATTCCAAAGAAATTTTTGCTGAATTTATTAGTGAATCGAGTGCGAACTGTTGTATCAAACTGTCGCGAGAGTTTTAGTCGACCGACGCGACGGTCCAATCTCGATTTAATATCGCCGAAATGTCATTACGCGTTGCGTCATTGCGTGTTGGTGTACAGTGATGGACAGAATGGTTGCGACACTTTTTTTAAGGTGCGTTCCAAAATTTTCTTCTCTAAAGAATATTTTACTTGATGGCCATTCCGAAACCGTTTTGAAGATTTTTGATCTATTTCTCAAGTAAAATTTTTCTTAAAGAAAATGTTCTGGAACGTAAATCTGAATTTAAATGCGTGTTTCAAAACTCACTAAAAAAAAGTGTCGCAATCCAAACAACGTATGTCTAAAATATATCTTTAAGATGTCTTTAAGTCATAAAGGGTGGCATCTCACAGATGTCTATTAGACATGCGTGCTGTATGGAAACTACTTTGTCCATCACTGTACTTACGTCGGGGGATCTAATTTCGAACGGAATGTTTCGCGAGGTGAATGGAAATGCCAGCGGATCCTTCTCAATGGCATAATGTTCTTAGGCGGATTTAAATGAGCTGACACGTGCAGACACGTGCTACGAAAAATGGATGGCTTATTACAAGCCTGGCTGCGCTAATGGAGAAACATTCGTCGCTCGCGTCTAACGAAGAATTAATTTGATGAGTAGAATTGCGGCTGCCGAATTGCTTTATTCCGCACGACTTGGCGTCAGTTTAAAATAATAAATTTCACCACTCGACTCTTTGCAAATTAATTTTCGAAAATAAATTGAAAAGAAATTTAATCGTGTAATTTCCTAAGTGTCTAAAAGTTACAGAAAAATACAGTATAAAAGTGTGAGTATCGGTTGTGTCGCTAATTAATTAACGCGCCGCTACAAGTAATTATTAATCCTACGTGCTGCTAATTTGTCATTTCCTTCGCAATTTTCATTCATTTATTATCAACTTAATTTAACCCTTTAAAGCATACATTTTTCTCTTGAACCACTTTTTGTGAAACTTTGTACATAAGGGTTTTTGGGGTCGCTGATTACGAATCCGCTATCGGACTTTAATCGTCTTACTAAAAACTCTAAAAATTAATATCATACGAAGCTCCATTTTTTAAATGGCACAAACACGATTTTTACTGCGTCTATTGTTAATAAATGACTAGACATTATGAATTAATGCCAAAGCATTAAGGAACAATAGCTATGGTTGAAATAGCTTGGGAAAAAACTGACATCAATGCCAACTCTTGCAAAATCCGCGAAACTAACAATATATCACACACTTAAATCACTCTGGACCCGTTGGTTTGCTTTTTTCGCCGTCTTTTCCCAGCAAACAGCAACTAAGATTGACGTTACATGAATATTATAATTTTCCACTTGACAATGCAACATACGCAACACGTGTCACATTCACATTGTTGAGTAGGAAATTATAATATTGACGTAATGTCACCGCGAGTTGGTGTTCGCTGGATTCGTCGCGTCACACTTGACGAGTGTTTCCATAACAATCTTCACAAGTAGTTTCGATAGATTTTATAATATACAAAGAAACGTTTCTACGACATTTTCAAATTGTTTGCACAGGCTCGCAGCTTCCAAACATTTTGTCCGACTCTCGCGAAGATGCACACGGTTCATCGCGCGCGTTAACGTGTATCACATATCAGCGTGTAAAATTGTACTACTCGGGAAGGAGACTGGATTGGCGAACGGTAGTAGCTACGTGCGGCGGGACTGGAACGCGCAGAAGCCGTCGATAAGGAACTTCCGGCTGGCGAAATCGAAGCGAAGAAAACTATCCACGAGAGAGTCAGAGGGAGAGTGCGAGAGAAATGGAGTCTACGACCGAGTTCTGACCTGAGATCAGGTTCAACCGCGATCGCGGAGGAGAGAGACGCGCACAAGGAGAGGGGCGTGCGTATTCTTCCTCCCTTCTGGAATTTTTCCAGGCGCGACAATCGATTTCCGCGTGCAATGTCGAGCGCTCTCGGCGCGAATGCAGAAAGCGAACTGGAACGGAAGAAAGACGTGCGTGGCCGTCACAGTGCACACATATCGATTGTCGCCAGCCGTCCTTCTCGCTTCCTCTTTCGCGCGTTTCTCTTTCGAGCTGGATATCTGATTCACTCGCGTGACGTGTACGCACGCGTGTGCACGGCACCGCGTTAACGCCGGGCGAGCGAATGGAATTGCCACGGGCGTGGAAAATCGGAGGAAATTAGGGAACATCGCGGGAAGCTTGAGAAATTGCGAGCAGATTTCCGAGTCTCTCGAACGTGAAAAGAATTAAATGGGAAATTTATTATCGGCTACGAATTATCATTAAGAATTGCGCCGCCTTGCCTCTGCGCTTTCGACTTGTACGAGCGTATTTTTCGACGTGTGTCCGCCTCTCCCTAGGCCAAAGTTTTGTGACAGCAGATTGTTAACATACTGTATCGAATATCTGTGTGTGTGTAGAAATATTAAAATTATAATAGATGAAAGTCTTCTATTACGAGATAAGCTTTTAATGTGAGATAGCAGGTTTCCAACATCCAAGTTCAATCACAATCTTCTTTCGCGCCAACTACACAATCCAACAATGAATTTTCCACTAATAGATCTCACTCCAAGGGCAATAAACATGAATGTTAGTAGAGGAAAGTCTCCTATTATGAGACAGCGGGGTTTCTACTAAATTAATAGGCACCGTCTGTCGGCTGCACCTTGAATTTATTGCCCTTGGAGCGAGATCTATTTGGAAATTGATTGTTAGATCGTATAATCATTGCGAAAAATAATTTGTGATTGAATTTGGACGTTGAAAGCCTATTATCTTATATTAGAATGCTATCTCATAATAGAGAATTGTCTTCCATATAGGAGAGATTCTCTTCTTGCTGGTCGTTCTCTTGTCAGCTAGATAACACGAGCACCCATCTGAATTTTTACTGTTGATTACTTTTATGATGCAAACGATAATAAAAAAAATCTTAACCGTGGGAAGAAAATCAATCCTACGATATTGGCACGTCGCTGAGATCTCGCGAGAAATAAGATAGAGCTGCAATAAAATATTTTTACGACGTATAATGAATCGCGCAACGTGACAATTAATATCATCCGGCTAATGGAGTAGAACATGAATCATGATTCCTAGTTTAATTTTCAAATTGAAATTTGTGCGATCGGCGCCTCTCTCTCTCTCTCTCTCTCTCGTTGATCGTTACATTGTAACAAAATACACGTCCAGCTCGCGTACAAAGGCACGTGTATACGGGCGTGTTAATGCCTAACCCAGAAATGCAAATGTTTCCACCGCTGTAACACTGATACAGAGCGTGCGCGATTTCTGGGCCGGGAAAGTGAAATACGCGCGCGGGCCTGAGATACGTAAAAGCGGATAGTCAATGTGGAGCAGCGTGCGGCCGTTATCAGATACGCGCCCGGCGCACATTCGTATGCGGACACGATGAATATTTAACGATACGAAGTAACACGTCTGGCGTAAAGGGATTTAGAATAACATAGATAACGCAGTAACGGTTGAAATGATCCGGGAGCAACGGCGACGCTGTGCCCGCGAGAAGCGTGCGGCGTTTATGTTAAATACGCGTACGCGAGATGCTCTCCGCCCAGCGAGCAAACGGCATCGCGAACAGTAATTGCACGAGCAACGAGTTCGACTGATAATTGTAACTCGATGCGATAATGCGTTGCTGTTGCACGTGGCAAAGCTGTACAACAACGATTGCTGACTGACAATGAAATTAAAGGATAAATAGAATATTAGCTCTAAGACGACACTTCGTAGAACATCAAAATACATAATTTTCTACACCTACACTGATAAAAATATCTTGATCCATAAACATATTACTTTAATCAAGAAAATTCTTCATTAAGTGGCTCCTAATAGCTTATTAACTTAAATTTAAAAATAATAAACAAATTAAAACATGCATTGCTTTAATTTAAGTATTTATTAAATATTAAAAAATAGATAATTTGAAATTAAAAACATTTTATTTTAATTCTATAAAATCTTTACTAAAATATAATTTTATAGATCTACAATTTTATTTTTAGCTTTATCGTATTATTTTTCTTATTTGTTCGTTGTGTAATTTATGGCTGTTTGTTCCATTATACGAAAACACGTATTTTGTTATATATTAACAGAAAAGTTTATAAATAACAAGAATTAACCGCATCTATACAATGATTGCTGACTGAAATTGAAAGATGAATGGTATATTTAATTCCCCAATAAGAGACTTTATAAAACATTAAAATACATAATTTTACCTATGATTTTATCCTCTCGATTTCTATAATAATAATTTTATCTTTAATTTTATCACATTCCTTTGTTTGTTATGAAATTTATTACCGTTTTTCTCATTGTATGAGCACACATATTTGGTATTGTTTGTCAATTTGCTCAGTTACATAAGCGATAATTTATTATCAAAGTCTGTTTTGACTGTAGTGTTCACGCTTCCTCGATATTAACCATAGTAATTCGGTATTAGAAGCCATTATTGCTGAGATAATGGAAAAATGAAATGGAAAAGGGATGCTACGTTCAGATCTCGTTCATCCCGAGAGTACCTGTACTATAACTGTCACTTGGCGTAAACCGAATCCCGATTTAAATATAGATAAACGCGCGTAATTAACACTCGATAAAAATGAGCCGACGTCGCTCCCGGGTTAGGCGAAAAGTCGGTCGGAAGCGGATTACGTAACGCGACGCGGAGTTTATCAAGTTAAGGTACTAATCCCGCATGTACAACGGTACAGATACCGGTACGGGCGATTAACTTATTGGATCGTGTAAACGCGAGCCACGGGGAAAAGTTTCGAAATAGCAGCCAGCGCGCGGGGTGGCGAAGGAGAGAAGGAGATGGATCCGGGGCACACGATTGCGCCCTAGTCGCGACGCGAAATTTCCGCCAAACTTATACGCGGGGAGATCGATAGCCGGTTACGTGTGTGCATGTGTGCTGTAGCGCTCGGTTTCGGTAATCAGCGGCGTGCTATCGCTGCACATTTTCCAAATGGATTCCGCCGCCGGATTTAGACCGGAGCCTGCAGCTTAGCAGGCCGTGCCCGGCGTCACATCCGCGAGGGATATTTATATGTGATGAAATTTATTTTTATTTAAAAGCCGTTTTGCAGCGCTGTTTGCTGAGGAAAACGAAATACCTGGACTGCATCGATTACCGTTGACCGTTTAAATTAATGGTATTAGCGATAGTGTAGGGATTCGCGAGGGAAATTTATACCGAAGTTATAGGAGATCGATAGGCAGTGTCCAGTTTCGTCCAGTACCGCTCGGTTTTGCTAATTACCAGCGTATTATCGATGCACATTTTTCGCATTCCGTCAACTGTTCGTTAAACGAACGACAATACAAGCGCGAAGGATGCTGTGTCGATTAAAATCTAGAAAATGAACAAATAGATGTTATCGTTTTACTTTCTTTTCTTTTTTTTTATAAATTTCTCATTATTGTTTCTCACGCAGCTCTTGGCATTTAAAATTAACCCTTTAAAGTACACATTTTTCCTTTCAGCCGACTTTTTGGAAACTTAATACGTAATGGTTTTTTGGGGTCGCTGATTTATGATTCCGGTGTTAGACTTGCAAAATTTAAATGCAGATTTTCAAGCGTCACGTTGGGTCCGTCATTATGAATTTTGTAATTCTGATCTTGTATGCACGGAGAGAATTTCCTTTCAAAATTTATCCTGAAAATCATGTAATCGCGGGATTACGGTATGTATTTCGAAGAATTTTATGACAGTTTTTTTCAAATTTTACCATACATTTTACTAGCAAAATGTATACTAACAATAAGTGTTAGTGAAATGTATGGAAAAATTTCAAAAAACTCTCATAAAGTTGTTCGAAATGCCACGTTGTCCGACGATTACATGACTTTCGGGGTAAATTTTAAGAGAACATTCTTTCCGTGTATAATCAGCAACCTAAAAAACTTCCGAGTACCGAGTTCCAGATAAATCGATTGAATTGTTTGCAATTTCGACTTTTTGGCTCCGCTATCTTGGATTTTTAAATTTTCAAATTCTGACTTTAGATTAGAAATCAGTGATCTCATAAAACCCCCAGATACCTCGTTTCGGAATTTCGCTTATAAGAATAATTTTTTTACTACAGGATGTCTTGTGAAAAATAAAATCTTTTAATTTTTAGCATTTCGACTTTCGATTCAGAATTAGAGAATCAAAAACCTTCTAGACATGAAGTCGTAAAGACATCGGGGTGAAAGAAGTGTTGATTTTTAATTTCGCGAGGTGTAACATACCGTATACGTTACACCGTGCCTCAAAGGATTAAATCTCAAATTCTAAAACAGACCGAGAAAGTTTTATTACTGAACGACATTTAAGAATTTCAAAATTGAAGTAAGAAAATAATTTTGTAAACTATTAATGGAAAGCATTTTTACTCTGTATTGTATTTTGAAAAGCTTGAGGGAAAAAAGCAAATCTGTAATTATAAGTAACGTAAATTTGACAACGAAAAAAAAATGAAAGAGAGGCTGGTTCTAGCATGATAATCAATTGACTTGACGCTAAATATAACTCTTTCTCGTTACCCAGTGACGTTTATAGCGATTTTTTAAAAACGTCACTCTCATCAGAAATTTTGTTACTATCTCCGATGGAGGCGGCTCTTCGGCCGGTGATAGGAAATGCCGTGTCAATCGAATTTCCAGGCATATGCCAATGCTTTCAGCTCGACATTGATGCGCTCCTTTATCTGCGCTTATTAAATATGGCGCACATTGATCCACTTATTATCATAGCGCACGTCACTTCCATCAATCCATGACAATTTTCATAGGCAACGAAGTCATCTCGCGATGTGCTTTCGTATGGTTTTATCGAAGAGACGCGGATTAATTTTCCTTTGTAGCAGAGACGATATTTGCAGGGAAAAACCCGTAAGGGAGAATAGAAGGGGAAGATGACCGCGAGTTATTTCAAGCACGCGAGAATATATGATAGGATAATTATTTCAAAATGGCACTGCGCTTCTTCCTGTCTCTTTTTATATAGCCGGATTTTCACGTTGTAACCAAGACAGGGGGTGAGAGGGTTAAAGTTAGACCCGGTTGTGAAACTTGCGATATTATTTTTATCGTTTACGAGGTCACGCTTTTTATCAAGATTAAACCAGTACGTCATAGAGTACTACCTGTATCGAACCGTGCGAAAGAATAAATATATTGATTTTCACCGGCCTATTTACCAGCACGTATTCCCCATTGCGTTACGTCAGATTCGTTTCAATAAGTTTCAGAATGCACAAGTTCAGAGACAACAAACGACATTTTTTTCGTATTGCGTTCAAAATTCTTACAATAGCGAGTGTCGTCTCGCTATGCACGATAAAACAATTGTTTATACCTTTGTAATTATAAATATTTTAAAGTTAATTGTTTGTCTTTAAGTCAGTTATGCAGTTATAGAAAAACGATAATCGCCACTTTAACGCCGAGGCATTATACACATATAAAATGAGAATCATGTTTTATAATTTTTCCTATAACGGCTATGGAAATGTCGAGACATTTAATGAAGACCGACAACACGCAAAAAATAAACGTAAGATAATGTTAGCAATTAATTTCGATCAAGATTCTGGTCGGAGTGAAAGTGCTCGTATAGTTACTGCCAAAAATTAAGCAGTCGCCTGAGCAATCGCCCTTGGACAATCTTTGCTAAGAAAAATGTTTTATAGAAGAATCTGAAGCTGAATGACTTTTGGAATATCTTATACATCTCGCTGTGGTCCAACCGTAACGAGATGCTTCACCTAGAAACGGATTCTGACCATCGTCGCATAAACGTACAGTTTATTTCTTTCACTCCGTGAATTCGCGCGACAACGAATGCCAAAGAAAAACGCAACTCTAGATTTTTCTGTGTGTATTAAAATGCGACCGTGCTGTATCGCCGGCGTGGTCGATAAGTCGTTTTGCGAACAGCTTGAATGGCGATGTCGTCGCTTGAGAGAGAGAGAAAGAGATACACCATTCACAAAGTACGCCACAGAAAAATCTCATTCCGTTTCGAAGACCGAACGTGGATTGACTTTTACAACAATGCCTCACGCGCGCTTCATTTCTCGCGATACGCATGTACATAAATGTCTTCGCGTAAGGAAAATTATCCGATCGACGCGAGTTCCCGCTGATGGATAAAAAAATGTCAAAAAAGGAGCGATTTATCGTCCAGAGTTTATGAAATTCCGATTTCACTCCCCTCGCCCTGCCCGATGTTGATGTCTACTACTTACATTAGCAACGCTGGCGAGACGATTGGTAATATAATTTGTATACGCTGAGAACAAAGTCTTTGAAAATTTATTTGTGGCATACAATGTTTATTTCAGTGAAATAAGCATTGTATGCCACAAATAAATTTTATTTCAGTGAAATAAACATTGTATGCCACAAATACATTTTCAAAGACTTTCTACTTGTCAGTGTATACAGGGTGTTATGTAATACACGTCTCACCTCTTATTTACGGATACTGCGGATTAGATTGAGTCGTAAAGTCCTCTACCATTTTGCAATTTTCGCAATAGTTAACGAGTTATTAATTATTAAAATCGCTGTCTTAGCCCGGCCTACCGCGCAATTCAAGCCCGCGGCAAGACACGGCCGTCCCGCGATCGGCGTTACTAGGCGCGCGGGGAATTGTTTATGACACACGGCAGGGGCTACGTATAATAAACAACTCCCCGCGCGCCTAGCAACGCCGATCGCGAGACGGCCGCGTTTCGCCGCGCGGTTGAATTGGGCGGCAGGCCGGGCTAAGACAGCGATTTTAATAATTAATAGCTTGTTAACTATTGCGAAAATTGCAAAGTGGTAGAGGACTTTTCGACCCAGTCTAGTCTGCTCCATCCGTAAATAAGAGGTGAGGCGGGTATTCACTCGGTATAGAGGAAAGTCACCAATTATGAGATAGTCTTCTAATATAAACTCGATATAAACTAGAACCCGTGACGTCGGTTTTGATTACAGATTATTTGCCGACTCCTCAAACTTGAGTTCAATTAAATTTATTGCGATTTAAGTATCTGATTTGAAATTTAAAATTACTTTAGTTTTCAATTGCAATTGAAATTAAAATTGTCTTAGAATAGCAAGGCTTGGCGAAATATTTTTTACTTTTCCCAAAAACATGTTTATTTTTTGTCGATCGAGACACTTAATAGGGGACGTAATCGTCCGAAAATAACCTGACGTGCCCAGACGGAATCAATTTAAAAATAATTGAAATCCTAATTTACCGAAAAATATTAACAAAAATAGAATTGAACGTTTTGAAATGTTCTGCATTCAATATCGCGCTGAGAGCGAATTGTCCGGCAGAAATTGAGCAATATCGAGACACTTAATAGGAGACATAATGGTCCGAAGATAATTGGTGTGCCAGAACGGAATCAATTCCAAAATAATAAAAATCCTAATTTATCGAGAAATATTTAACGAAAATAGAACCAAACACTCTGAAATTTTCTGCATTCAGTATCGCGTGGGGGGAAGAGTTGTCCAATAAAAATTGGCCGACCAAAATTGCCATTTCGTCGGAAATTCGGCGAAAGGACGCTGTTATCTCATACACTAACCTGGCACACTAAACTAGAATGTCATTATTAAAATTCTAATCGCGATCGCAACTGGAACTTCTCGACGCACCACTACTTTTATTATCATCGGCTTGCGGCAAATCCCCATAGAACAGTCATGGGGAAGCACGGTTTTCTTCAATTCGCATGGGAATGTATAATCTCGTCGTCCGATTGGCTCTCGCGTCCATCGGATGCCGATAGCCACCGCGACGTTTCCGTTCATCCTCGACATTCAAGCCGACGAGGCGCACACGTAAAAAATCGATAGTCGCCTCGATTTACTATGACACACCGCCGCTACGTGCGTCCTTCCACGCTCGTCGAAGCGGAATCCGACTTCCTCGTCCGGCTCGCCAGCAGAAATCGCCTCGCTGGAGCACCGGGAAGACTAACGACCGCCGTTAATCTGTTAGAATATCGCGAGCCAACTAGCAGCCTAGCTGGCGGCTGATATAAATGCAGCGCCGACCAGCCAGCTGGTCTGAATTAATTAGATGACTAATTTTAGCAAATTATTATCCCCGAGGATTATCCTCAATTGGCGTACAGAGATTGGTGGATTATCGCCAACTAATGTGAGCTAATTAGACGATCCATTACTATTGCCAAGCACGGTCGGTCGCTAGATAATAAGAAAATGATCGACTACCGTCCATTCGCGTGGACCAGTTCGCCAATGGCTGTCACCACCACTGCACGACGACGACGACGACGACGACACGATTTCCACACGACGATTTCGAAGCCTCGGCGCTCGGGACGCGGGTCGAACCTCGCGCGCCAGAGCTGCTCTAGAGACTACTCTAGAGGCGAGATCGCGAGAGGCACGGGCCGCACGGTGGTGCAAACTCCTGGCCAACCGAGGAGCCTCCGCGCGTACGAGCTTTCCTCGCGGCTTGTTATTGATCTAGCGGCGTCGAACGCGGCTTCGAGGCAAGCGGCTCGCCGTTGCCCTAGGCACGCTCGATGGTGCACGTTTCGTGGCTTGGGTGTGTCATTACGCTGCCCGTGTGTCAAATACTGTCAATGGGCCACGGAGCGGCGGCCGCTCTCCCCAATGGTCTCCTATCGAGACTGCGAGCCCGCGGGCTCGACCCGACTAGGGGGACGTGCACTCGTAAAAGCGGGTGTTTCTGTATGAGGACTGACCTCCTGTATCAATCGGTGCGTGGCTGCGATTCCCTGGTCTGCCCAAGTGCCATCCCGATTCGGAGAGAACGCGAACGACACGGCGGACGACGGTGCCGCGGCGGCGTTGCGGTGCGTCGTCGGTCTGACCGGTGCGTGCCGTATCCACTTGGAGGGTAGATCGAACGGCGGTCGTTCGAGATGAACGCGAGGAATCGGAAGAGAAGAGAATGGAAGGACAGGGGGGAGAGAGAGAGAGAAAGACAGAGAGAGAGAGGGGAGAGAGAGAGAGAGAGAGAAGAGAGAGGGAGAGAGAGAGACGAGAGAAAGGAAGCAGAGAGGGAAAATGAGAGAAAGAAGAGAAGAGAGAGGAGAGAGAGTGAGGCCGGACGGCGCTCGAAGGAACGAGAAGAGGAATCGTCTGCGCGGGCGGAAGCGGCGGAAGGACAGACCCCTCGTGATCCGCCAGCGGGCGTGGTCAAACCGCGACAGCTGCGTCGGGCGCCGTTCTACGGTGGTAGGGGGGGAGGGTGGGGGGAGGGGATGAGGCGGGGGGGGGGTGGGAGTGGCGGAGGGAAAGAGAGAAAGAGGCGAGGGGGGAGAGGTAGGCAAATGTCGGTGTTAGCGAGGAACAAGGAGGAGGAGAGAAA
>NW_011967189.1:619307-639925 GCF_000949405.1 Vollenhovia emeryi
GAGAGAGAGAGAGGGGGAGAGAGAGAGAGAGAGAGAAAGAGAGAGGGAGAGAGAGAGACGAGAGAAAGGAAGCAGAGAGGGAAAATGAGAGAAAGAAAGAGAAAGAGAGAGGGAGAGAGAGTGAGGCCGGACGGCGCTCGAAGGAACGAGAAGAGGAATCGTCTGCGAGGGTGGAAGCGGCGGACGGACAGACCCTTCGTGATCCGCAAGCTGGCGTGTTCAAACTGCGACCGCTCCGTCGACTGCCGTTCTACCGTGGTAGGGAGGGAGGGTGGAAGAAGGGGATGATGCTGGTGAGGGGTGGGAGAGTCGGAGGGAAAGAGAGAAAGAGGCGAGGGTGGAGAGGTAGGCAAATGTCGGTGTTAGCGAGGAACAAGGAGGAAGAGAGAAAGAGAGAGAGAGAGAAATGGACGGAGAAGAGGTGTTAAAGCGAGGGGGAGAAAGGGAGAAGGATCGAGATGGAGAAAGGGGGAGGAGGATAAAGGGGAGAAAAAGAGACGTTGCAATCAACAAAAGGGGGAGAGAGAAAGAAGGGGTGAGAGCTGAAAAAAACATCGAGAGGGAGCCACAGTAATGACCAGCCGGCGCAGCCACGAAGAGAGGATGAATCGAGGGGAAAAAAGATCTACGGCGGTCAACTAGCGGTTGCGGAGGAGAAACGGCGCTTTATGTTATTAAGCTCGCAAAGAGCTAGGCTAAAAAGCGCTATCACGGTTGCGATTAGATCAGCACCAGCGATGGCGAGCATTACGTGACGGACGTTCGTTTCGCGGAGAGGAGAGGACGGGGAGGGCGAGAGAAGGGAAGAGTGGAAAAGGAAGAGATGGGGCCATAGAGGAGGAAAGTCCACTTGGGGTGGAAAAATCGAATGACGGCCATCCTTACATATTAGCTGCGAGCCTTTGAGAACGTGTGAAAAAAATGAAAGAGAAGAACCTGCTCACGAAGGAACGAATGGTTCCTTATTTGGGAAAGGATCTTAGCCCTTTTAAACACAAACTGCGAAAAGAACGAATCTGCGTAGACATTAAAGAAAGCACAGATGAACACGGGGGACACGAAAGACATACGGAAAAAAAGAGAAATTAAAAGAAAGACTATTTACGTGACTAACACTTTGGTACCATGAAAAAGGGTTTAGAGAAGCGCGAAGAGGACATGCGACGCATTTGGGATAAAAATCTCAGATACGCTGGGGGCAAGAGGCGGTTGGTTGCGCAAAACGAAAATTCCGAAGTTTCTCCGGAGAAAAAGGAGCCGACGAAGGGTAGTAAAGAACGTGATATCGAGGGGAAGCTCGAAGCAGAGGAAGATCACGGAAGACGAAGAGATGCATGGAAGACGCAGGACGGAATGGAAAAGAGCGAGCCTAGGAGGGCGAGGTGAAGCGGGAAAGGAAGAGGGTGCGCTCGCTCGCCGCCGGGGTGCGGGACAGGCCTCTCCCGCACCCCGAGAGGGTGCACGATGAGGACAGATCGTTAGGGTGGGAGTGGGAGGGGATGAGCGAGGGGAGGAAGGACGGAGTGCGTGCGCGAAGTGGCACTGGGCCATCGATCGGCTGCGCGCGGTGGTAGTCGCCGCCGTCGCCGTCGCTACTGCCGCCGCAGCCGCTGTCGTCGTCATCATCGTCATCATCGTCGTCGTCTTCGTAGCAGCTGAGCATTTTGCGTTGGCTGCACGCAGATCCGCGGGGTTGACTTCCCGCACGGCCGGACGCATGCTTAAGAAGACGAACGAGAGAAGCTGCGGCGGCTGCGGTTACGAGGGATGGAAAAGCGCGTTGGGACCAAGAGGGGTGAAGCGAAACCACGACGGAGTTAGTAAAGGGAATCGGTGATTAATCGCTCTGACATGTCTGTCTGCGAATTCCCTCTGTAAGCTGGTTGAAAATGACGGCAGATGCAGTCCAGGCGGCTCTCTGAGGCCAGAACCGTTGCGACTCTCTGCGGTTTTCTGGGTCAAGTGAGCCTAATGATGAGTCAAGAAGTCACGTTAGGGCGTATTTTGTACTACGTGTGTCGTCTTATGCGATTGCTTAGCAACGTAGGAAATTTCATTTTAAGATAGAAGAATAATAGTTTCTAAAGAGATTCCCTTACAATAAATATCGTAGAATAAAATGTTTGTAAATTGCACAATAAGAAATTAAATTTTTAGCGAAGATCAAAGAATCGTAATGTTATGTGACTGTAGGGCTTTTCTAGCATTTTGTAACTTTTAAAGAAATGTGTTACATAAACAGTTACATGCCAACCAAATTTGTTTAAAAATAAACAATAAAATTCCAGTGCCAAAGTAATATTATAATATAGAAGTACAAAAAAGTGTTGATTATTTATGCGCTCTGTAAGCTTAATCGTTTTTCCATTGTAAATTTTATTTCGATCTATGTATGGCTACTTCCGATTGGCAAAACTTGTCGGGATGCAATGTGATACTTGGCTTATCTAACCGAGACAAATCGCGTCTATTCTTACCACTTCGCGTGACGCGATATCAAAGAAATACACGCTGCATCGATCGCCTTTTCCTTATCCATATACGAGTGCATTGACGTTACAAGAAACCCAGCACACATATTGATCTTGTGTAAAAAACCGAAGGCCAGCTATGTCCGCAAGACCGATAAACACATTCAAGATTGCTGATTTTTATTACGCAGATTTTATGTGCTTTGTTACATCTACTTGTTTAGATTTAGAATAGCCATACAAATGTATCACAAAAATATTTAATTATTATATAAGAGAATTATTAAAATATAATTCAATAATTGTGCTATTAAAATAATACATCAAAGTAATAATAATGTTATACACCTATTACAAAATATTTAATATAATACATATTTAATAATTTTGCGAACAAAGATAAATCAGAATTTCTTCAACGATGCGAATTATACAAAACTACTCGTTTCCTGATCGTAATCCGCGGAAGCGGGTCTTCGCATAACGCAATGCTGCTGAAAGTGATGATCTCAACGTGTATTTTATGCACATGCAAACTTTACTGATTTTTCGTAATTGCAAACGCTGCTAAACGTTAAGGGAAATCTCGGCGCAGTTTTCTGCAGTTGTGGAACTCGAGGCTGAGGTCGAGAGTGGTCTTCATAAAGCGAGCAATAAAGATGATCATTGGCAGGTTTACTAGCTCATTTCTCGAGCAGGATCATCAACAATCGGGTTTCGATCAACCGGCAATTTCTGACCTCGGTTCTCAGCAGCAACCGCGGTAGCAGGAATCTCGTTTTGGCGACTGTGACCGCGGGTCGATCGCACTTGCAACGTGGAAATTTGATTTTATTAATAGGCCACGATCGATGGAGTGTATAATTTTAATGCAATTACATCCCGCCCGCCACCCCATGTCAGATCGAACGTAAATTTGAACGGTCGAGAAGTATAACGATCAGATACGATCGGCGCCGTTTCAAACCACTTTGCAGTTACGAAACGATGCATCATTAAATTCAGTTGCCACTTGATTGGTGATATTTACCGTAAACCTTTACAATTCACGACTCCTCGACGGACAGACCTGAGAGAAGGAGAGAGATCAATTTTAAAACAGATGGAAATATTATACAAGAGACGCGATATATCATACAGGATGAGGCAATAACTTTATCCACCTCGAATATCTCCGCTATTTTTAGAGATATGAAAAAATTATAATCACGAAAGTTGTACTATATCAAAGGAGCCATAACATATTAGTAATATTTTTTCAAAAAGTGCAGACGCTTCGGAGATTTTAAGGTCACCTCTATTTTCTTTAATGGCACCCTCTATTGTTTATTATACTATCTTATTCTACTAATTAATATGAACAACTTTTGTCGGAAACATTTTTTTATTTGTTTAATACTTTTTTGAGATATTTAAGAGAAAATTTATAACTTTCTCAATGTTTATGATATCTCGATAACTGTTTGCCGGAGGGAAAAGTAGTACGGGATTTTTTACTTGATTTGCTCTCCGAAATATACTGTTGCAACAGTGCTCTAATTATTGAAAATTTTTGTGTATTGTAACGTACACAAAATTTACATACACAAAACTTGTATCTCTAAAAATAACGGAGATATTTGAGGTAGGCAAAGTTATTGCCTCACCTTGTATATATGTATATTCTTCGATTCAAAATGACGATATTATATAAGCAGTAGATTTTGTGAAATAAACCGATAAAGGCATCACATAAGTTCAGAAATACATAGAAAAGTTATATTATTTAGATTAGGTATATTATGTACTGTCAATTCATGAAAACATTTGTGTAGTATATAAATTATTTGATTTGGATTAGATTTTTTGTTAGGTTTCTAAAGTTAATTTCAATGATACCATGCTTCTCTGATTTAGTCAGAATAGTGGAACACTGTCGGTCTGCACACATATTAAGGTCGGAATCCCTAAATAACTTTTAAAATATCCATAATAGCAAAAAAAATGTTAACAACTAAAGTTGTATGGTTTTTAGTAGCGCATTTTATAGCAAACCTAACATAACGTTAAACAGCTTTATCAAGGTCGTCTATGAGGAAGCCAGAATTGGAAAGCACAACTTATCCAGATCGTGACGAAATAGCGTGTCTAAATAATTACCGTAACTTTTCATTGTACAACTTTAAAATTTTAAATCAACTAATCTGCATGTTTTTTGCATTCGCACGTTTATAATGTGAAACATTATTGATAGCTTCTACAAATCAGGAATAACAAGCTAAACTTGAAAGTCGTAGATTTATATATCTTTTAGCACTATACAAAATTTTAGAAATGATCCGGAAATTTTCAATGGAAAATCGTCGAGTAACGCACGCCTATGTGCGTTTGGGTTGCAGATATAGAGTTGTAGCGAAAGGATAATTTATTGATAAAAGTGTTCGCCAAACATTATTTTTATTTTTACTTAATTTTTGTGGCGAAGTAATCAACCAAAGCTGTGATGTAACTAACAATAAGATATTATGTTGATTTATATGTACTTGTTGTGGAATACCTCTTCATTTATTAGACTTTGATGATAAATGTCTTGATGACAAAGATAAAAATTAATTGTAAAATGTGTAAATATGTCGTTAAAAAAATACTATACGTTTAGTAAGGAGTATATAAAAAAGGAGTACATAAAAAAAATTGAGGTAGAATAAACTCAAGACATTAGGTGATAAAGTTATGTGTGTGGGTGTGTGTGTGTGTGTGATAAAATATCATTTGCGTTCCTTATCTAAATATCGTACTTTTCTATTAAATAACGATATATGAGTATAACAGATTAAGAATTAATTCAGCAATTGTAACTTATGGTCACGAGTATAATTTAAATTTCATAGTATATAAAATTATAATTAATGGATCTTACTTGTCACGTAAATAGACCATATTAATTTAAATCTTTTTATTAATGTCAAATAACCGATATTATTTTGAGCCAAACGCGTGTCATGTTTACGTTGTAAGAAGAACAAAAAAAACTCGTTTTAAGATTCTTAACAAAAAAATTATGTTAATTTAAACCATTTGTTTTCATATATCTTATAATGTAAAACGTACAAGAAAACCCATAATTTAAACACCCAGACATTGCATATATATAATACCGACGTTTATATACGTATAATAAGAGTTCCCTGTAACACTCAGTCTTCGGAATTGTGTCAAACCAAGCAGACATTTGTTTGGGAAAGTCGAGAACTCAATATCTTCGCTATTTATTTGAAAAATTTGAATTTATTTAAATTAAATTTTAATCTCTGTGCTCACGTCTTTTGAATGGTGAATAAAACATGAAAATGGAAGCACACAGAACGCCGATTCAAAGCTTTTATGCTGGACAGACGATATTTATTACAGGTATTTAACGTACAAGTGAAATGTGTGAAATAATATTTCTAAGGCCGATATTTATAGTCAGATCTTATATTCAAGACCATCTTGAATGTAACTAAAGATAGGATCAAGAATCACTTGACGCCAGCAGATAAATAACCATGATTAAACAGTTGATCCACCATGACTGGCGATGTGTTTTTAATATAAAAAAAATATTGCGAAAAATATTACCTCAGCCAGGGTTTGAACCTGGACTTCCCTTCACTCTAAGCAGGCGTCTCAACCAATTCGACCACCGAGGCATTATACACCTAGACCGAATAATGGTGTCTAAGTGGTGGGAGGGTAAAGGGAACGGAAATACTTAAATATTGCGTTTCGATAGTGCTGTGTTCAACCGACAATCCGTATCGGTGCGCAGTTCACAAAAGTCGAAAAACTTACGCGTAGACAACATCTATATACTGTTATTGCGACAAATATTATCATATGCCTCGGTGGTCGAATTGGTCGAGACGCCCGCCTAGAGTGCAGGGAGGTCCAGGTTCAAATCCGTTTTTCCGTATCTATCATATTTTTTTGAGACATTTGGGTGGATCATTTAAAATGAGACACGCTGTATATCAGTTTATTATGCAGGCAGTACCGGTTTTCTCGGAAAGGTGTTAATTGAGAAACTTTTACGAAGTTGCCCTGACATCTTTAAGATATATGTGTTAATACGTCCGAAAAAAGACAAATGTCCCGCAAGCCGAATGGATGAAATGTGTGAGAAACCTGTGAGTATCTAGAAAACAATAACAAAACATGACGTATTAATGAATCATTGTTAACTAAATCTGTAACCTGTAGCTATATGACAGAGTAAGAAGAGAAGTTCCTAATTTCCGTAAAAGAATTGTACCGATCATAGGGGATATCAATATCGAAGGCTTCGGGTTATCAGAAAATGACCAGAACTTAGTGATAAATGAGGTAATTAATTTAGTTTACTCAAATCATTCTATGCATTTACATTTAAGTACAAAAATTGATCGTGTATCGAAAAAAAACTTATAATTTTCAATACAACTAATTATAAATATCGATGCAAGAAGAAGTATATTCTATGCCTTCTATTTGTTCTGCTTAAATCACTATAATGTAATTATATGTATATCTATTATAGGTGTCCATAATTTTTCATTTAGCGGCGAATGTACGGTTCAAGGCGAATATCAAAACTTCGACAGTAGTAAACGTTAATGCCGTCGGCACCATCTTAAAACTCGCAAAACGCATGCCAAATTTGAAAGTAATTCTTTTATCGGATAATATGTTCTAATAATAATAACAATAATAATAATAACCAAGAGTTTTGCGTACTATGCAATTTTCATTTATTTTAAGAAAAAACAAACTACATTTAATGTTTACTTTGCAGTCACTTGTTCATGTGTCAACAATATATGCAAACTGCCATGTAGAACATATAGAAGAACGCTGTTACTCGTATCCCATTAATTACCAAGATCTGATCATGTTCACGCGTAATTTACCCGAAATTGAAGTCCAGAAGAAAATATCAAGGTAATACTTGGATCTATACTATATAATAAAACAATTAAGTATGTTAATATAAAAATATCAACTATTGCTTGAGCAGAATTATCTCAAGATGGCCGAATGTATATACATTCACGAAAGCAATGGCAGAAGGACTTGTTAGAGATAAAAGCGGAGATTTACCAGTTGGAATATTTCGACCTGCAATAGGTAACAGAATAATTCTGAAAAAAAACAGAATAATCGTGAAATTTAACAGATTTTTTAGTATAAAATTTATTAAATGACATTTATATTAAAAAATTTTTGGACTATGTTGCAATTGTGTCATACAATTCTACAATATTTGGAAATAATAAGAAGTAATTGCGGGTATATGAATGTGTATGTGAATGTATACGTCGCACTTAGCAAACTTTAATCTTCGTAAATCCACAAGAGTTAAGATTTCTTTCAGTATTAGCAACCGCCAATGAACCACTTGTCGGATGGATCGATAATATCTATGGACCACTGGGTATTATGGTGAACATGCTACTTGGTCACACAAGGTTTCACCATTGTAATTCCGATCTCAAAGCAGACCTAGTGCCCGTCGACTTTACCATAAACGCTTTAATCGCTAGCGCTTGGGACATTTCTAATCAATGCAGGTATGATATAAGGTACACGACCTACATTGTAGCTGATTTCTCAAAATCTTTTTTCTGCTATTATAAAATTTGTCACTAAATAATGACAAACATCAATCGTATTCAGAAATAAGTTTTCAGATATAATTTTTTATCACTTACACATTTATATTGTAATGCTGGTATCAAACTAACATCACGTGCAATAATGAAATATGACAATAATGAATGCTAATCAACCGGGACATAAATGAATTAGTATTCACTTGTTATTTATTAAACTATCTAAGATACGAATTATTTTATTTCTTGATTAGAATAAAACAAAACTACTTAACACATTTATCAAAAGAATTGGTAAGATTTTTGACATGCTTGCCCTTCGTTGTTACTAAGAAAGATCGTTTGGTAGCTTCTCTTAACCTTCTTACAACTCTATTGTCGCCACTTAATTATTTTCTATGGAGATATGTTAAGAAATGTGGTGATCGTGATATAGAGCATTGTAAGCTGGTCTAATAAACCAAAAATCCAAGTTCAAAACCGACTAAGAGTATCTTAATTACTCCTTATATGTATAAAGATATATAGGAGAGTTTAACGCTCAAGAATCGAGCACAGTGCGATGGGCTAATCACCTCCACCTTCAAATTTCTACGATTACTGAAATCTCTATGAGACCCAACGTTCCTCATAGGAATCTTTATTTCTATAGGCCTAATACTCCTATTAGGAGTGATAGGAATTAATAATATGTGAAAGATATAGATAAGAACATATGATATTTCTCAACCTCATAAAGTTTTCCAAAAACAAAAAATTTCATTAACAAGAAACGTGTCTGTAAAGTTTGGGATAGATTTACTGTTTATTTATAAAGTTATTGCTTGGAATATTTGCCTTTTAACATAGGCTCTAATGAGACCGCGCGAAAACTTATCGATAAGGCATTCTGCAAAAGGAGAAACGAAATCTGAACTCATTTATAACTTTTGAAAAATAAGTAGACGGGTGTTCTTCGAAACTTTTTAGCACACTTTTATGATTCACTATTAGATATGTCTTAAAACAGGTATAAACAATGTTGTAACCTCTGCAAATATATTATACTGCAATATTACTACAAGTTAGGTAATAATTAATATTTCTAGAATCGGACATTTTTACCGTTTCTAAAATCTCGCAGCAACATTTTATAACGTTAATTTTATGCAAGATCGCAATCTTGTCTTAAAATGATGTCACAATATTCCTGCAATCTTGTGCTAATTAACGTGTGATTATGTATGAATTTGATACATAATCACAAAGATTAACACATCATATAAGACTCCGATAAATAAAAAGTGTGATACACAATTTAAATACGTGAATCGCATTTATTTTCTAGGAAAGGCAAGGATATGATAATTTATAACTTCGTGTCACCAGTTGACAGACCTACTTGGAATGAGTACTCTAATACACTTTTGGACACAAATAAGATATACCCCTTGCATAGCGCCATATATTACCCCTGTATGACATACTTGAAACGTAACATACCATATAGAATCTGCGTTTGGCTCTATCATTTTCTTCCGGCTTTACTAGTGGATGCAGCAAACATTTGTATGAATCGTAGACCGAGGTATGTATTACGTAAATTGATGGCCGGTATTTATAATCAGATTTTATATATAAGAACGTCTTGAGTCTATCTTAATGGTGTATGGAATATTTCATTGGCTATGGAGTGTCGAAAGATGTTCATGAGACCATCTTAAATATAAGATCCGACTACGAACACCGGCCTAACTGTTGTTTCTACTATGCATTTACCTCATCGCGTGTATTGAAACCAAATAAAATTACACCTATTATATAAAAACTTATACAAACTTTGTATGGATTTTAGAATGTTAAAGCTATGTCTAATGATCGACAAATATTGTAATGCCGCCGCACCTTTTTGTAACAATGAGTGGAGTTATTCCACTGACAACGTTCAAGTTATGTGGGATCGTCTTGGTGAGGAAGATCAGAAATTATTTAAATTCAACATGTTTGGATTTGACTGGACAAAATATATCGTTGATCATTACAAGGGCATACGTCTATTTCTACTGAAAGATGATGATAGTACTTTAGAAATCAGTCGCATCAAACATAAAAGGTAAGAGATCTCTCTTAATTTCCGATTAATTATTTTAGATTACGTTTAATGTCTACTTACAGGCAAAATCTTAAATTTCAGATTGTATTGGATACACCAAACGTTACGAATTGTATTTGTATTCATCGGCCTTTGGATTATCTGGTTAATGTTTACAATTATATACGTATAACTCTTTCTGCATATATTTTTATATTAACTCAATAAAAAATATTGCTTATAGTTAATATAAGGACAAACGTAATAGGAAAAGATTTCATTAATATAATTAAGAAGTTTTTGGACCTTGAGATTAAAAAATGGTTATATACACACACATACGCGAGCGCGCACAGGCGCGTGTGCGCGTACATGCGTACACGCAGAAATACTACGTATTAAATATTATATAGTTTATAAAAAAAGTTTTGCCTATTGCAAATTTGTTTATATTTGTCTGTATAGTAATCATAGGCGTGCGACCGATGTGCGAAATATTATGTGCTGTTAAAAGTTAGGGTTGTAACAAATAGTATGAAATATTTACTACAAAAGTTGTGATCATCCATGGAATGTGGAAATATGTGTGTATACATATGTATTTCATAATAGTTTTAATTTAAGTAAAATAGCTCCAGAATTCTATGTTTGTTCTGTGTTTTAATGTCCACAGTGGACGTATTGCATTCGCCAATCACATAAAACGGGGCCATAGCAGCTCTCAGGTTTCTCTCTGATATTTTTTATATTTTGGGGAATTTTTCAAAATGTGTTTAGAGATAAACCTGAGAGCGGCCACGCCGGCGTTTTACTTGATACCGTTTCGGGAGACTTTTACTTTTGGAACTATTTTATTACGCATTTTCTGACTATGCCGATAAAATGTTCACTTGGCGCGTGTCTGTGCCGTGCATTCTGGCATCTAATTTATAAAATTTACATTGTCCACATGAGAAGAGTTGATGTAAATATCATGCAAATAATTTATGTTGATGTAATTTTGAATTTCACAGCACAATTCTGAAAAAATGGACGTAGCGTGGACACGCACAAAGTGGTGAATTTATCGGCAGTGTCAGAAGATGCGTAGCAAAATAGTTTCGAAAGTAAAAATGGGCGTGAAAGCGCGCAAAACAGTCTCTTGAAACGGTATCGAGTAAAACACCGGCGTGCAGGCCGCTCTCAGGTTTATCTCGGATATAAACCAAACGGCGTTTTTACCATCTGGAAAAATGGATGTGGCTGCGTAGTTACTAAATCAACGATAAAGTGAGCGTGGCGCTGCGAGTTGCCGAATCAATTATCAACACGATTTCAGAACCCGCTGTATCGCCAGCATGGTAGCCGTTTTCTCTCTGTTCTGCCTGAGAAATAGTCTTTGAAATAGACATTTCGCAGCCGCCTAGTCATTTCTCGGGTTCATCGACCGAAAAGTATTCTCGCGTATGTCAAAAATCCGAATAAGGTTAGATACCTAAAAATATATTCTCACAGTTGACACATAACCAAAACAAAGTTTCTTCGTAGATCCGAATTAAGATTGATCAAGATACTTGGGACCGTAGAAGATTGCCACGCTTTACTGATTATAAGAGATTGCATAATGAAACGTTGAGTAAACTCGATGGTTGTCTTTTGGAGGCGGTAATCGCTCGAGTTTAAAACCGGGCTGCGTATCTACTGTGTCAGTGCTGCGTCGGTTTAAAGAATATTTCATTGAATATCGACTCGCAATCTTAAGAAAATTAAGTGAAACTTACAGTTTGCAAAAACCAAGCTGTTTGTGAATTCGTATGAAGTGCGCTTTGTGTCCCAATTGGATGAAAGCTAGCGACATTTAACAAGATCCCTTTCCCTGAAGGACGAAATTTGTCTGAAATATTGATTCTCTCGGTTTAATTAGATAGACGAGACGACAAAATGAATCACTTGCACACGGTTTTGTTCCTGTTTGTCGTTGCGGTGAGTGACACACCTCCTACCGAAAAGCATACCTTTGCATATTTAACAAACTGTGCACTCGAACTTCTTTCTTCAAAACCTCTTATAATTTTCTACGCATTTAACGACGACGATGCATTTACGCACGTGTTGCATGCGTCTAAAGAATAAATCATTATATCTGCAATGCCAATAATTAATTTTACAGATGGACATTGCCGTCGCAGAGTTTTCAGCAGACGACTGCAAGATGTTAGGGTTCAATAAAGCCAACGTGCTCTGCTCGACCTGTGAACACTTTGCCAAGCCCGATCTAGAGAAGATTTAGTACGTAAAAGACTCTATCGAACATTCTCATTGGGAGCCTCTCACGAACGTATCGTGTATGAATCTTTCTTTGCCTTGCAATTTCTAGCGCTACATGCAAGGAGTGTTGTCTAAAGGACAATGATTACGACTTGTCGGGATCGAAACGTTATCCCAAGGCCGTTCTTGAAGTGTGCACGTGCAAATTCGGACAATATCCGCAAATACAAGGTACAATCGAGTACTTGGGTTAAAAGTAATTGCAGTGTCGCAACGCGAAATTCGACGATTCACGACTGACACGCCTCTTTTTAGCCTTCATCAAGAGCGACCGACCGAAAAAGTACAAGAACCTCAGCATAAAGTATGTGAGAGGTTTAGATCCGATTATCAAGTTGTACGATGCGGAAAATAAGGTTGAAGACGTACTCGACATACACAAGTGGGATACAGACTCTGTGGATGAATTTCTGTCTACTCATCTTTCTAAGGATTAATAAAATTAGGAAATATATTGCACTGATATATAGTAGTTTCTATTGAATTCTTAATAAACTATCCATTTAATATGAATATACAGTACATGTATATGATTACGTCTTCTAATGTCATACGTACTCGTATCGTCTAACATTTCAATTATCGTTTTCACCATACACATCTTTTGTAACAAGTCAAACCTTGATATATAATATTGTGTTTTACCTTTCTTTTCTCACAAATTTCTCCATAGCACATTTTAAAAATAGATACAAAAAGATCAATCTTTCGTCAAAATGTTCTATACTTGTATAATAAGAGTGCACAGATCGTGATCTATCTTTCCATACATAGAAACACGTTTTTATTATGAAAATGATTTAAACGCTCACACATACGATTAAAGCAACATACAAAATTGGAAATTCTTAACACCACTATTTTCAGCATTCTTTCCAATATATAAATGTTGCATATTGAAAAATCATAAACTCAATGATCTCGTAAAATAAGAATTCAGAACAGAGAGAAGTTTGCTTAGGAACATAATAAGATTGTAAATATTCTCTTAAAGCCTTTCATCATTTACAATTGAATTAAAAGAAAACACAAGAATATTCTTATGGCTGTATATGTATATTACGTAGAACAAAAGGACCAATGATCTAAATTTGATATTATGTATTTCGATTACATGTATCATCAGATGCGTGCTTAGAATTCGATGGAGCTTGTTCACGTTTAAAATATCCTGCTTTTTTGGTATCGTATACACAATTAATTTCCCCTAATTATATTCGCAGTTACGTACAATATCCAATAATTTTCATCGTTTATATATCCCAGCAAACATAGAACATTGCGTAGTGGCGATCGTAGCGCAGAGGATTGTGCGCTGGTCTGGTAATCCGAAGACCCGGGTTCGAAACCAAACAAAAATATTGTTGGTTCTTCGTTCGATCGCCACATAGCGAAGTGGATATAGAGAGAGGTGTTATAAGAGGTTTGGGTACGTTCCTTCAAAAACGCCTTGTAACCCTAAGAGGAATCAACACTCGGTCGGCATAGAACATTGCGCAATATTGTAGCAACGTTACAGCCATATTATAACATTGCCGCAACGTTGTTTCAATGTTCTGTGTTTGCTGGGATGCAGCGCCAACAATAATTTCAAAATGCGAGAGAAAAATTACCATATCTGTATAGCTAAGAGTCCACATTATTTATACAAAAAAAAATCTAAATCTCTTTCTCTCGCGCGCGCGCACACATTCCTCTTATACATAGTGCTAATGAAATAGGTCGTTTATAATTGTAAACTTATAATTAAGAACTTACTATACGTTCACATGTAATGTTAATGCTAATATAATAGTGTGCAATATTAATACACAAATTAATATCACACGCTTCAATGATAAAAACGTGTTCTATCTGTTATCGTTAAAATTTATCTGAATACGAAACACAATTGCATTTCCTTTATGCCGACATCATCTTCCTCGCATTTACTTTCATATTTCCGTAAACAACCGTGTTACCTTATCGCCGGGATCTTCTGGCACGTGGGCCACCGCGACCGCGTGCGAAACCACGACCCCTAGCCTGCTTGACTTGAGGATTGCGATTTCGTTCTACCTTCGGCGCAGCCGAAGCAGACTTTTCCTGCTCCGTATGTTCTTTTTCTTCCGCCTCATCGATCAGATTACCCATCTCTGTATCGTTATCATTTTCTGTATCCGTCCACATTTCGTCAACTGACTGTTTTACATCTTGTGTGTTAGCGGTATTTCCCGCGGTTGTCTCCTTCGCATTTTCCTCCGCCTCGCGATTTTCCTCCTCCTCCGATTCGGCGGCATCGGCCTCCAATGGATCATACTTCTCCTCTCCATCCGACCTCTTCGGCGCGACATTCGCATTATCAGCACTATTCTCTTGCTGTTCCTCCGGCTTGTCGTTTTCCTCATTCTCATCGTGACTAATCTTACGACGTTTCCAATGTATATCGCATTCATCCTTAACATCCTCGGTGTTTTTCTCACTCTGTAAACGCAAGATAAGAATTTTGGTAGATTTGAAAAACGAGTTTCCTTTACAGCAACTTCTCTTTACGTGACATAATCGCTTACCTCAGCTTGTTCAGCTTCTTTCGATTCTGCAGCTGGTACAGTTGATGTTAACGATTTCACCTCCGCTACAAAGTTCCGATAGTGCGTAATGCTGCGTAAATGAGCGTTCATGTCCTCAGCCGAGAGCATAAACCTTCGGCAACGCTCGCAGTAAAACCCTTGGACCTCCTTGACCATAGCTTTACCTGAGCAAGTATAATTTTGTGTAAAGATAGTGCACGTGTACAGGAAGAACGTGCAAGTATTGCCTTTTATTTCGTACAAGTTGAAGTTGAATAACGTTTTTCTCATATAATACAATCTATAATCCATACCAATAAAGATCTGATTTTGACGGCAATATTTATAAGACGGTATCTTGAATTTCTTCTCAGTTATATTTTCTACGATATCCGTGATGTATTCTTGCTCTCCTAAATCCTCCTCCTTTTCGAACTTTCCATAGACATCTTTCTCCTCGTCCTCCGCGGTGCGAACCTCAGCTTCTCCCTTTGCCAATTTTTCTACAAAGGCAGTTTATCAAATAAACTTTCTCCTTGCATTTTCATCCGCTTTTTTCTCCATTACCTTTCTTTTTATTTTTCCGTTGTTCCTCGCATTGAACGAAATTCTTCATGTGAGCGGGCGTTAAACAGTGCTCGTCGTATTCTATGCGAGATGGGAATTCTTTTAGACAGGGGAAGCAGCGGGGATGTAAAAAGGTTTTCAATTGTTGATGCTTCTCGCTCTTCCTATGCGTAGACAAGGTTCCGTAAAAGTTGAGATCGCACATTGTACAATATTCTCTCACGTTGAAATCTACAGAGACCTGCAATGAAGAAATTATAAGTATAATACTATCAAACGTGTACGTGTATTCAACTCTTTACTAGGAGACGTAAATCTTACTTTTTTGCCACGTCGTTTCGAGTTGTTCAAGCTGAGCTCACGCTGCTCCTCGGCAACTCGCAGCTCGTGTCTCATAAGATCAACCTTCAATTTGTACGACTCGTCCAGCTTCTCCATCATCAGCTGATGCGCACGGCCGCGTAGATGATTTTCGAAGGACTGAGAAAAACATATAAAAGTTAGCTACCAGTCGGCGATCGCGCAGATTTGTTAATTTCATCAGTGATGCATACAAATCCGTCCCACATATGCTTGTTGCAAATGTGACAGAACATATGGTTCATCGGAACTTCGAAGTAACGACTCTCAGCGTGTCTGACTTCCGATTTCTTGCCAGTCATTTTCGTGTTTTCTTTCTCGGTTTTCTCAGACGTGTCTTTCCCTTCTTTCGACGGAGAATCTTCCGCAGCGGACTTGTCCAGCTTTTTCTCGCTGTCTTCCGTCTTTTCGTCCTCCATTTTCACAACTTTTTCTTCCGTGTTTTTCTCATCCTTCCAATCGCGCTTCTTATCCTCGGACTCGTCTGCGTCATTGCTGTTCATCACAAATAGTCTAGGATAAAGCTCGTGTTCAAAGAAAAGTTTTGTAATCAACTTTGAACAATTGAGCATGTGTAACTTTAACTTCCGATTGTAAATTTACATAGCTTTGCAAGTCATGTCGATTCGTACGAAATCCCGTTTGCGAATTAAAAAAAATTGCACCGATATCTATACAGAAGTGTACAGAAAGATGTAACCCAGACATCTTATTAGAGTGTAGGATAAGTACATTATCGCCGATTGGAACGCTATACGTGAAAATGCGTTTTGATGAATGTACAGAGAGAAGAAATTACGAAAAGCAAGAGTAAAATTTTCTCACTCCGGCCAATGGGCTGTGAAATGTAAGTTGACTCGCACTGACGGTATATGATAAACATATAAAAACAAAGAGACATAGATAAGAGAGAAATTTCCGAGCGATTGATAGTACAAAAACATATATTAGCTAATGTTAAGAAACATATGTAAAATATATGTATACATGTATTTAAGGCAAATAGTTTCGGAGAGACTGAGACTTACTGAAATTTGAAGAAACTATACCAATCACAGGTAATCGGGAGCTTACCTTTTCGGAACAGGCGGTTCTGCTTTTTCGCTATCAGAGGTCTTAACATCCTGCTGTTCCTTTTTGGCAGTCTGATTTTGTTTAGAGGCAGGAATTGGTTTAGAAGATTTATCGTTGCGATGTTGTATTTGGTTTCCGTTCATACGTTGACTGCCAGACTGGGGTGCACGAGATTGTTGTGCGGATGGGCCACGTCGCCCAGCGGGGCCATCTCGGGCTCGATTGCCCATCTAGTTAAGTAGTAGAGGTCAAACGACCAAAAGCATCATGAGAAGTATCTGATGTAACTGTGATTCTTCTCAAATCGAGACACTGGTTTCTAGAAACCACTTTGGGATTTGAGGGAGAGAACAGTTCTACAGTCGATAAATGGAAACGGGACGGAGTCGGTGAAGTACCGAGGCTCTCTCTTCCATTTCCACACCAAGTGTGGAAGGAAAGGGAGAAAAACTGTAGAGTGCATCCCGATTTCGAGTTGAAATACGCATCGTGTGTGCACGATCGCAACGATCATAAGATACGATCATAATTATAAAAAGTAGATAAAATTTTCTTTTGCCACTAAAAGTACTTGAGCAAAACTCGGTGAATTGCTAATGAAACGTGAAGAAGAAGTTAAAATCAAGTGAAATATGCAACTCGTGTACGTAAGTGGTAGTAGTTTTGAATAAGGTGCAACCACGTTGACTTTTAGTATCACATCTAGTGGACAAGAAGACTCTGGTTACACAGACTGTAAAATGCGAGGCAACGGTTCAAATTCGGTCCTGCAAAAACCTTCAGTGAACTTCCACAAGTAGTAAATTGAGATTTACACATTTCTGAAATCAACACACGTGTTTCAACAGTGCTCTTTTAATGAAATACTTTTTCTTATCGACGATATCTAGAGGCCCCGTTTCAGACAAAGCTGATCCATCAACAAGACTTATTTGTATCTTAGTGATTTCGTCATTTCGTCTATCGGCCGTGTCTAATCGAGTGAACGATAAGTATCCTGTTTAATCGATCGGCTCGACAAGGGGAATTTGTAACGTTCAGAATAGTTAAAAGACAGTTTGTGCCCATGCGAGGAGGCGTGGACCACAGATTGTCGTTTTTTTCTTTTCTTTTTTTTTAATAACTCCTGTTTACGATACAGAAGAAGATCGTAAGCAAGCGTTAAAAGAATTGCCTTAAAGGGGTTTACCTTGGCTCGTGAGGAAAAAGAAAAAGCGTATTCTAACAAACTCGCCTACCTTGTTGTACGGCTGCGGACGCTGGTTCTTCATAGGATGCCGCGCCACTCGATCGTTAAACCGTCCGGACGAGTAGTTCTGCTGGTTGGGATAATTCGGTCCCGGTCCAGAGTAATTATTTCCCAGGCTCATGAGAGACGGCACCTGCGCGGGCGCAAAGCGTACGAATTAGAAGCGAGTTCGGGGCGCGAAAGGCAGAATCGTATTAAAGCTAACGAAACGCCTCTCTTTCGCGCACCTGCGGCTGCGCCTCCTGCTGGCTGCGAAGCAGATTGGTGAGGAGGTTGCTGGCGATCGCCAGCTGCGCCTGCGGCGACGCCAGGGACAGGTTGTTGTTGGGCGTGGGCAGGATACCCCTGCCGGGCATCATGCCACCCTCCCAGGGATTCATTCCACCCATGCCGCTGTTATTGCCCACTCTGTTGCCACCGCCCCCGCCGCCCCCACTGCCGCCCCGATTGAAGTTCCCTCGGTTCCCGAAGGAGTCCCTCTTCACTCCCCGATTGAATGACATTGTGCTCCTAATGCTGGAACCAAACGTTTTGGATTAGCCTCGAGTACCATCTGGAAGCTGACGCGTGCGGGGCGCCTCGCGGTTTTGGAAAATTTTTATTCTTTCCTGGCTCGGATTTTTTTTCCCCTTCCTTCCTCTCGCTCTCTCGCTTAAATAATAATTGCTACCAAAAGTTTATCAGAAGTCCAAATATCTTGAATTCCGATTCTAAATACATTTTGCAGGCACGTATCTTGTTTACACGACACAAAAGTTGCACCGACAGTAGTCGGGGAGTCTAAAACGAGACTGTTTTCGAAAGCTACGATAAAATAATACACATACCGGTATGTGTGTGTATGGGTGTGTGTCTTCGTAAAGACGAAGGTGATCAAGCGGAGCCTGTCCAGTTAAAAAGCCAGTGTTGTACAGCGAACCGATCTCGCGAGCAATATAGAGAACGCGAGACAGGTGAGCGCACGTAACGCTATGTAACACTGAAAGTTCCGAAACGACGTGGCGGGTGACGAACGCTCGGTCGGAGCGTCAGCGAAATTGGCGATCGCGAACCAGAGGCTTCCGCGATGCGACTCCGGCGAAGTGGCGGTCGGCGAACGGGCGATCCGAGCCAGCGAGACGCTGGCATGTGCGACACGAAGACGTGTCGGGGTTTCCTTACCGAAGCGACGACGTTAAGCGTGATGCGGAGAAAAGCCGACGACGAAGATCCGCAGCGAAACGAAACGAAACGCAAATGAACGCAGCGAGCGATTGCAAATGGCCGGAATCCCTTCAGTTACCGTGAACCGCCGCGAACTATGCAATTGAGCAAGACCGTCGTGCGCGCCATTTGGGACTCTTGTGTCGCATCGACCGTGGTTCAGGTCTGTTCTTTCCAACTCAACTTTTGGCACGAGGTCCGTTCTTTAAGCCCAATGTCCACGATGCTAGAACTTGGACCAAGTTCTAGCATCGTGGACATTGGCCTTTATAGCTGAATCTAGCCAGTTCTAGAGTCCCTGTAGTAAGAATCTGGCAAGAAATATTTTCCGTTTGATTGGTTTGACGTAGAGCTACTAGATAAAGGGGAGCCAGTGAACTCTATACATATGTATAGAGTTCACTGAGGGGAGCTGACTCGTCCGCCATCTTGGAGCCCAAACGTTTGACTTCGACAAATGCATTTCGGCACAAGATATGAATTTCTTGTTCTAAATTTATTGTTAATAAAATCCAAATTACGTTTTTGTTTTTGGAAAGCTATATTTTTAATTAATTATTAAAGCTATATTATTAATTTAATTTGTAAATTGACGCAAAATGGCGGAACCAATAAGGTGTCTCGAATCTGTACTCTGAATGCGGGATTATTATTATTATTATTATTTGGTTACCTTTGGTCTGTTCGTTATCGCTGCATTACTGCACTAGTGCAATTAACTAACTGCACTAGTGCAGTAATGCAGCGATAACGAACAGACCAGACGCCATTTTGCGTCAACCCTTGCCAGACTCTTAAACATAGAGCTATTACAGATAGAGGGAAGTAGGTATGGGACGACGTGTAAGCGCATGCGATAGTGGGATAAAAAGAGAACGTTGCAATAGAGGCCGGTGTGTCACTGTCTAATAGTCACGCGCATGCGCGTAACGTGTGCGCTTGTAAAAAGAGTGTGTCTCTTTCTTTCTTATAAAAGCATGTGGAAAGAGAAAGATACACTCTGAACTAGTGCAGTTAGGCGCACGCAGTACCTAATACGCATGCGCTATGAGACAATGACACACCGGCCTCTATTGCAGCGTTCTCTTTCTACGGCTATATCACAGTATAACCAGTATGCCCACTCTCTGTCGGCACCTTTGATCTGGGCGTTCTCAA
>NW_011967189.1:643114-651194 GCF_000949405.1 Vollenhovia emeryi
AGTCGATTATTCTTACGACTACGACTTTACGACTTCTATGTAGACGAGGCTTAAGCCTCCGCTACAATGATTCTCGGTTCTGTCTACAATGGTCGTACAATTGTATCGATGGTCGCTTGAGCAGTCGCAAAGTAAGAATTGACCAATCGCAGTCGATTATTCTTACGACTACGACTCTGCGACTCGCATTGTAGACAGAACCGAGAATCATTGTAGCGGAGGCTTTAATTACCTTGCAGCTTTAAGCCTCCGCTACAATGATTCTCGGTTCTGTCTACAATGGTCGTAGTCGTAAGAATTATAATCGACTGCGATTGGTCAATTTCGTCAGGCACATAAGAATTGACCAATCGCAGTCGATTATTCTTACGACTACGACTTTACGACTTCTATGTAGACGAGGCTTAATTACCTTGCAGCTTTAAAGGCCTGTGTCCACGATGCTAGAATTTGGTCCAAATTCTAGTTTCGAGAAATCTGTAGCCAATCAACGTGCAGCTATTCCATAAAAGCTGCAAGTTGATTGGCTACACGTTTCTCGAAACTAGAACTTGGACCAAGTTCTAACATCGTGGACATTGGCCTTTAGGCCTTTGGAGGGAAAGATTCATGATCGACGATCGAGCCCCAGAACTTGATTCAAGTTTCGAGAAATGTGTAGCCAATCAACTCGCAGCTATTTAATAAAAGCTGCAGGTTGATTGGCTACAGAGTTTTCGGAACTAGAACTTGGACCAAGTTCTGGCATCGTGGACACAGGCCTTTACACGCAACAATTGAATCCAAATCGAACCGTTTTCCACGACAGATTTTCTCGAACGAACAATAATAGGTTACACGTGTGCGAGCAGCAGCTCTTTACGGTTCTCGGTCTCATTGCCGTGGCGTCTTCCAGCGGATTTGATCAGGGGAATGATCGTTCCCTCCTTACGCTCTTCTAAACAATGATGACCACCACGTTCCAGAGCACCGAGGTAATCGCATCTCTACGAGACGGAATAATTTGCCTCGTGTCGATCGAAGTCCTCGATCAAGCCGATCTCCCTCCCTAACGGTTTTTCTGACGAAACAACCAAAGTGTCTCCGTCGACATTGTGCTTATTCATTCTCGTTATCGCCGCGCCGAGCAGCGAGGTAGATCTCGAGGAAACTGTAGAAAATAATCGCGGGAGATTTTCGTGGTTAGAAGATACGCGGGGAACCGTGATCAGATATCGCTTTACTTTCGCTAGGGTCTAATCGTGCGGGAAAACGAGAGGTTCACGCTTGTAAAAAAAAACTGCGTACGCGTCTGAGTTGTAAGCACCCTCCGTCTAAAAGAAAACTAGCTTGCAGCGTTATTTCATCGAGTGTAATCGAGGTAAATTTTTGTCCAAGATGAATAAAAGTCTGACGCTGAAGAAGGACACGCCGAATGACGTTCCCGGCGAAACGTCCGATTGCGACGATTCCAACCATTCGACGGAAGTCTCGGAGGACAGACCTGAGGAATTTAAGATGGAAAGAAATGTAACGCCAGGGAGGAAAACGCCGGATGACGTTTCCTGCGAAACGTTCGATTCCGACGACTCCAACCATTCGACGGAAGTCTCGGAGGACAAACCTGAGGAAGAAGACTGGATGGATATACTTGGCCAAGGTCACCTGAAGAAGAGGGTCATAAGGAAGGGCGAGAAAGGCATGCGGCCAGAGAAAGGCGATATATGTACAATAAACTTTGTTGGTAAACTTTGCGATGGCACAGAGGTAGAAAAAGAGGACCATTTGTCGATACAAGTGGGAGACCTCGAAGTGATACAGGTGATGCAACTGTTATTAGAATTGTTACTTACATTGCGACCATGTCGGTAACTTGCTTGTACAATATTCAAACTGCAGGGATTGGACCTGGCAATCGTGTTGATGGAACTGGGCGAGATCGCTGAAATTGTAATCAATGAGAGGTTTGCTTATGGTATGTCTGGAACGTCAACTATACCATCCCTCGCTACTGTTACATACGTGGTTGAATTGAAGGCAATAGAAGTGGAGCCCGATATAGAAAGTCTAAGCATCAGTCAGAGGAGAGAAAGGGGGTAAGTTTTATGAGTACGCACCTGATTAATTGTTCTAAAGTCAAGTGTTGTTCGAGGATAAGGCTTTGGGTGATTTTCTTCGTGTAATAGTGTGACTTGTTTCTTTCTAGCAACAAGAAACGCGAACGTGGAAACTGGTGGTTTGGTCGTCATTCCGTTAGTTATGCAGTACAATGTTATCGTAGAGCTTTACAATATCTGCAGATAGACAATGGTAAAACATGGAACGAGAATGAAGGAGCAGAACCGGTTACCGATGCTGAGCTGCAAGCTCTCTTGAACGATTGCATAAAGGTGTATAATAATTTGGCTGCTGCATTAATTGAAATGGAAGTCTACGCCGCAGCTTTAGAAAATGCAGACTTGGTTCTGAAATATCAACCAAACAATATAAAAGCTCTATTTAGAAAAGGTAGTAAAATAATTTTGCGTAAAGTTTTGTTTTTTTAATTAACTTTTTAATACTTTTTATTTACATGCGATGCACCAGTGTACATGTATATCTCTCTATATGTACATATTGTTTACAGGAAAAATATTAAAGCTTAAAGGGGAATACGGCAAGGCTTATATGGTTTTACTTGAAGCGCAAAAGGTTGAGCCAGAATCGAAGTGGATACACATGGAACTGATGAGTTTAAAGGGCAAAATTACAAAACAGTATGAGAAAGAGAGGCTTTTTTATGCTAAAATGCTCGGTATAGGAAATAACGGAGTGTCGAAGGATGTAAAGGATGTAAAGGAATGTAAGGTACGAAATAAAAGTAATATTGCTAAAGGAATTTTGTGGACTCTGGTTGGAGCATCTGCTGCTATCGTTGGTATATTTGTACACAGATTTGCATCGTAAAAAAAAGGAAAAAAGGAATATAGACAAACCAATTTAAAGGGGTGCAAAATATGTTGTATTATTTGTGTTAATAACAGAATGTATGATTATGCCTGTAGATTTTTATAATTACACATTAAATTATATATTTCTAACAACATAAACGTATTTGATGAACTAATAAATGATGAACATAAATGCAAAATTGTTGTAATTATATGTATATATGTACACCTATACATGCGCGCACACATACACATAGAATTTAGCAAAGATTTATGTAAACTGACTGCGATAGTACAACATATATACGTATTATAATTTTATGACATTAATAATAATTATAAAGTACAGTGATATTTTAATATGCTCTATTGAAGGAAGTTATTAAATATATAAATGCATTATATCAAATTCTTTTAATCTTAATGCACATTGGATAGAAATTTACTAAATTCTCAATTTCTCCTGTAGCTTATATACACATCTAAATTATGCATGTGTAAAATATAAATATTGTATACATGTGTGTATGTATATTATATACACATATATATGTGTATATATAAAGCATATTTATGATATAAAATTTACATATGTACAAAGAACAGATTAAAAATTGAGTTTTGTGCTGATAAGCTTTTTATATATTTAGAAATTCACTTCGAATCCTTTTTTTATTTGTATTTTAAAATTAAACTGAATATTTACACTAATGTAAATTGTATAGTGTCACATTTAGCATATTTTGTTATGTAAAATAAGTTTAATAATAGTTTAGTTTATATTTTTATTTTTTACAGAATTTTGGTGATTGTATTTTAATCAGATAATATTTTATACATAGTTTATAGTTCTGCATATATTGAAGTTTACTTATTGTATAAGGTAATAAAATTTTTCTATTTAGTGAGAGAATGTAAGTATATTTATTCATCTTCAAAAATTACTATTAAATTCAAGATTACATCTTAGTATAAAAAATATATTTTATAAAATATAACATATTCGTTGTTAACAAAATAAATAGATTCATGTTTATTTTAATGGAGTACGATATAATGACATTTTTAATTTGCGCAAACGTGATGACAGTTTAACAAATATATTTCATACTATAAATTTTCAAATATTAAGAAATGCTGGAAATTCATGAGTTAAATAGCTTTCTATCGTTTCCATTTTACTGTTATTGTTTACAAGCGGAAACAAACCTTCAATATTTTCCAACGATATCTCCGAATAAATTGTATTGTCATGGTACATTTGATCAGTGTTTAAAAGACTATTTTGAAATTCTATATCTTGATAATCCGGCAAATTCAATATTTCGTTGCAATTTATGCCAAACTGATCAACGAGTTCATTAGTAGGTAACAATTCCAAATTATTGGTAATTTCTACGGTAAGTACCTGTCCCGTGTTTACATCTACTAACGAAAGAACTTGTGGAATAGAATCGTCGACAGATGAATTTGTAAGTCCTAATGACAAGTTAGGGCATTCGGGACCTTCCTCGGGATTTAACAATGGCTGTATTTGAAGTTGCGAATTGACATTTACAGCCGGTTTCTTTACATTTGCGACCGAACAATCTCTCTCTTTGTTCTTCGAAGTTGATTCCCGTCCTTTTCCGACTTTTATTTTATTAGTTTCTGGTCTGACTGGTTTATCTGGCATTGGCACAAGATGTCCATCTTTGGTTTTCATAAGCTTCATCACCTGTTTGAAATTCTACTTGTAGATATGTGCAAAGTATAGTAAGAATTTATTAAGGATTCTTTTCTACCTTCTTCTTCTTTTCCAGCGTAATTCGGTGACAGGTTTCCATGTGACGAGTAAGATGATGCGAGCGTTTGAACGCGGTACTACATTGCATACAGGCGAACGGTCGATGCTGTTCGTGCGACAATTTATGTCTCTTCAGTAAACTATTTCGCTTAAACGCCTTGCCGCACTCCTCGCATATAAACTGTCGCTCCTTACTGTGAATGTAAAGTACGTGATCCTTAAGAATGCTGACGCTGGTGAACGTCTTACCGCAATGCTCGCACACGACATTCCGCTCTTCCACATGCAGTTGCTTGTGCCTATCTAGATCCGTCCTCCTGGCACACTGAAACGTACACCCGTATATATTACAGGCGAATCGCTTTGCACCCTTGTGAATGCGTCTGACGTGCTGATCCAGGGCTCTCTGTGTGATTAATTTTTTCGAACAGATCGCACAGGGAAACACAGCCCCTACAGGTATATCTCTGTTGACTTTATTGAGATGTAACGCGGACTGCAAGTGTCGAAAATAGTCGTCTTTCTTCGCGAACGTGTGTCTGCAATCGGCACAAAAATATGGACCTATAAAATAATATTATTAGATGGCAAGTAAAAAAAAGAGAACTTTTGCTCATTAACGGAATGCTCGTCACCATTTGTCGACTCGTGCTCGCTTGATTTTGGAACGTGAACCGCCTTAAAGTGTTCGCGCGCCTTCTTCTTCGACGCGAAAGCAACATCACAGCGTGGACACTTGTAGTTGTCGTGGTTCTGAATGTGGGACAGATACGTCTGTTCGATACTGAACGTCTGCAAACATTGCTGGCACTTGAATCGTCTCTTCCTACAGTGATTCTCCTGGTGCTCCTTCTCGTCCGCGTCCGCACTCATCATATCTCCACACTCCGAACACACCTTACCGCTCTGATAGCTGTGCTTCGCCCTATGACGATTCAGAAGGGCGCGTTTGGGAAAGCTCTTCGGGCATACGTCGCACAAGTGAGGATGCCCGGCCACCCTCTCCCCGTGCGCGCGAAACAGGTGGACCTCCAGGTGCTTTCGCCTGGCAAATTTCTCATTACAGTGGGGACAGTTGTTTTTCTGATGGCCCTCCAAATGCCGATCCAGATGCCTCTTATATCGGAACGTCATTAGGCACTGCTCGCACTTTTGAATCGGCTCCTCTCCATCCGCCAACTGCAGATTATCAATTCTTACTTCCCGTCCCGAGTCAGAGGTGATACTTTGACTTAAACAACTGTCGTCTCTATTAATATTAGAATTCGTATCTGTACAATTCTCTGCATAAGTTTCGGCAGAACAATTGTAGTTTTCCATTTTCTTTCTTTCTAAACATTGAATATCCTTGCCGAATGTATAGGATTCGTTGGTATTAACGGTCGTCGCCGCATTGTCCGATTCTTTGCTCGAACAATTTGGGAAATTCGGAAAGTCTAGGCTCGCCGTGTTGAAATGTCGAATCGAGGGTGGAACACCGGCATCCGTCGACCCGTCCTTCGCCCTTTCCTCCTTTGCGGGCTCCTCGGTGCTCTGCAGGAGCAGGCTTTCAATCTTCATAAAATCAATGCCGCTTAAATTAACGTCGTCCAAGTCGTCCCCCCGTAAAACGATATCCGTAGCATTTGTGGGAGCGGCCACCGTCAGGCCAACCCCGGCGGGGTTCTTACTTTCGAGACTGCTGATGCAATCTCTCAGATAATCGTAGCTTTCCATCTCGCCGTTCGCCGCGCACACGTTCGGCACGGCATCCAGGCTCGAGTAATCCTGAAACGTGAACGAGATAGAATAGAAAAACTGCCAGACGACGTCCAACGCGATAAGTACAGCGGTGTATCTCACAAACCTGGTGAACAACAATAGTTGCACAACACCAATGTTATTAATACCAAGTACTAAAGGATATAAGAGTCAAGACAGGATGTTAGTGTCCAAATAATTTTTATTTTCAAGTTTACTGCGAAACATTTTCCTCAGCCAGGGTTTGAACCTGAACCTCCCTCTCACTAGGCAGGCCCAGGGCAGGTCTCGCCCCAGGCCGAGATAAAGAGTGAGAACAAGATCGGCCCCATTTTTACCGCATTCGATTTTGGTCACAGAAAGCAGGACGAAAGGTCTCGTCAAGATAATCGCAGGCGTCAGTCTCAAAGTGTACCTATTTAACGTTTCTGAGATATCGGGCTCCAAAAATTCCCAGGACGTAAGCGATAAAGCCGTCTGGACGGACACTAACCATTTGTTTGGAATGGGATGGAACCTTTGGAGCCCGATATCTCTGGATTAAGCAGATACACTTCGAGACTGACATATCTGTAATCAGCTTGACGAGACCTTTTGTTTGGTACCTGCTTTGGGACCAAGAATGAATGGGGAAAAAAATTGGGCCATTTGCCTATGGACGCTTGTTCTCACTTTTTTTTACAGTAAATTAAAAAATTTAAATCATTTAAAGGAGATAAAAATACTTGGATGTACGTCAACCAAACTGACAATATATTTATTTATTTACAACGTTTCGGCTCCGTTTCGAGCCCTTCTCAAGTAAACTGAAACCATATGATATAAAATAACAAATTAAAGAGGAAACCAGCACACTAGAAGAACAATTTAAGGGGGAATACCTTAGATAGAATCGTATTAATTAGTAGCGGGAACATGATGTGTCACGCAAGATGTGGCCGCATTTCACGAAACTACAAAGTGTAAAGTGTGACAATAAATTATAAATTAGAGGTAAAGGTGTAATTTAAACAGAAAATCAATTGTATGAAGAGAATAAATAAATTGAAGTCAAAGTATGAAATCATTTAGACACTAACATTCTGTCTTCGCTCTTACATAATTATTACTTGGTATTTGTGATTTCACGTCAGAGTCCTATGAATTTTACTTGATCGATATTATTTACCATTTAACAATATAAGTGTAATATCGTTATTATAATACTGTTGTACATGACAGTGACATTGTTGACTAATTATACAATATTGATGCTATGTAACTGTCGGTTGATCTTCGCTGGAAAGTAACTTCAACAGGCGTCCTACCTGGCTGTCAAACAAACGTAGCGTCATCATTCCGGACTGCGAAGATTTTCTAATCGATGATACTTGCGCGAGAGTGCGAGTTGTTACATAATAGGAGACATAATAGGAGCCAGCCTGTTAGAATTAAGGATTAAGTTGAACATCCGTGAAATTACGCAAATTCCTCGAAACATTCGTGGGACAATCGTGTGACGCATAACCTAAAAAGCGCTGCGCGTAGAGTCCGACAATGAAAATGTCCGTGCACTATAAAGCCTCCGCTACAATGATTCTCGGTTCTGTCTACAATGGTCGTAGTCGTAAGAATAATCGACTGCGATTGGTTAATTCCGTCAGAT